>NC_054710.1:1046741-1160329 GCF_016097555.1 Gigantopelta aegis
TATTACTGTATGATTTTAATAACCCTAATCCTACACCTAACCCATTTTATTTCTGGGGAAGGCCCCTCATACCCACTATCTGTTGCATTCAGCAAACACATTGTAAATATTTAATTTCATAGCGCCATACCCAAAGCTTTCTTTCTGGCATAAGCACTGGGTAGGTGTCTATGGAAAACGTACACACAAGGGTCCGCTTGATTCATATTCAACCCCCATTCCCCTGTTTGTAGTTAGTATGTATTCCTCGTGTTCCAAGTGGTTACTATATGCCCGAATTACTAAATGTTTGACATTCAATGGTGTCGTTAAACAAACAAAAAACTAGTCTTTACTTATACATATGTGCTCTAGTGGTGTCGTTAAACAAAAAAACCCAGTGTTTACTTACACATATGTGCTCTAGTGGTGTCGTTAAACAAAAAAACCCTGTGTTTACTTATACATATGTGCTCTAGTGGTGTCGTTAAACAAAAAACCCAGTGTTTACTTATACATATGTATTTTCACACACGCACACATTTATTTCAACTTATTTCCATGCTTATATCCAATTAATGTTCAAGCACGCTGTCTTGGGCACACACCTCAGCTATCTGGGCTGTCTGTCCAGGACAGTGGGTTAGTTGTTAGTTGGTTAGTGGTTATGGAGAGAAAAGAGGGTGTAGTGGCCTTACACCTATGCATCGTGTCCTTATGAACTTGCTCTGGGCTGGAGCTGGTACGGGGTTGCGAACCCTGTACCTACCAGCCTGTAGTCCGATGGCTTAACCACTGCGCCACCAAGGCCAGTTACACACACACACACACACACACACACACACACACACGTACGTATGTGTGTATGTATGTATGTATGTATGTATGTATGTATATGTATGTATGTATATGTATGTATGTATGTATATGTATGTATGTATGTATGTAAGTATGTGTATATTAAAGGTAAATGAACCTTCAGTGGTACTTTATTCAAATCTATTTAATAAAAATCATACTTTAAAACATAAAGAAACATAAATCTACTCTGATCACTTAGATAATTAATTGATTTAATTTTGTGTCTACAAAAGTAGATTTTTACTTTGAGGAAATAGTCTTTAATCAGAGTCCGTTCATGGTAGTTCATATTATAACTAATTGGTTTGAAGATGCGACCCCTTCATGTAAATGATACAAAACATATATGCATACTCATATATAAATATTGTTCATTGTAATAGTTGACATGTATGCACATTATTATTTTCTGGGCCAAAATATCTAGATATTACTACATTAACTGGAATAATTGTAACATGTCAGATGTTCCAATGATGAGGGATCTCTGGTCATTATAACATAAAGTGGTTACTGCTATAGTTTGTGTAAATAAAATATGTGTGCGTATGTCATTCGACGATTGCATTAGACAAACATTATATTTAATCATGCACCAGATCAATGCTGATAACGAATGCATTAAACTGTATTTAGATATATTTTACACCTGGTCTCATTGTACTTAATTCACTGTTATCATTATTATAGCATCAATTTATTCAATATTTTAATCAAAGGTCTTTATTCGATAGACAAATTAAAATGTTTTCAAAACACTGACCATCAAAAACATGAAACTCTACATGAAAATGTGTCTTATTTTTAATCTACAGTTCCCACAATGTATTTGCAATGTATATATGGTAAGACTAGTAGACTAGTTCATTCCTGTACATACATACAGTATATCACCCATGTCAGCAGAACAGCGGAACAGTGGTATAGAGGTACAATGGAACAGTGGTACAGAGGTACAATGGAACAGTCGTACAGTGGTACAGAGGAACAGTGGTACAGTGGAACAGTGGTACAGTGGTACAGTGGTACAGTGGTACAGTGGTACAGCAGAACAGTGGTACAGTGGAACAGATGAACAGAGGTACAGTGGTACAGTGGAATAAATATATCTGTTATAACTTGTGTGATAGCTTGCATTTCGTGTAATGATTAGCGTAATAAATATATCTGTTATAACTTGTGTGACAGCTTACATTTCGTGTAATGATTAGTGTAATAAATATATCTGTTATAACTTGTGTGATAGCTTACATTTCGTGTAATGATTAGTGTAATAAATATATCTGTTATAACTTGTGTGATAGCTTGCATTTCGTGTAATAATTAGCGTAATAAATATATCTGTTATAACTTGTGTGATAGCTTGCATTTCGTGTAATCATTAGTGTAAAAAAATATATCTGTAATAACTTGTGTGATAGCTTGCATTTCGTGTAATGATTAGTGTAATAAATATATCTGTAATAACTTGTGTGATAGCTTGCATTTCGTGTAATGATTAGTGTAATAAATATATCTGTAATAACTTGTGTGATAGCTTGCATTTCGTGTAATAATTAGTGTAATAAATATATCTGTTATAACTGGTTTGAAGACTTTGCTTTGTTTGATAAAACAATTTCTAAAATTGTTAAGTGCTTCTAGCAACCTTCTACAATACCGGGGCGAGACGTAGCCCAGTGCTAAAGCGCTCGCTTGATGCGCGGTCGGTTTGGGATCGATCCCCGTCAGTGGGCTCCCCCCCCCCCCCCCCCTCCCCCCAACCCTTTCCTGTCCAGGACGGAGTAGCCGACTAGAGCCAACAGCTGCGCCCATCACAGGCGTGCGCTACAACAGCTTGTTCTGAATATGCACGTAAGATCTGTGACATAGCTTGACCTGTAAATTCGGTATTAGCTTAATACTATTTCGTCTCGTCGTTCATCGTCTAAGTTGTATCTATAGTCCTTCTCAGCCTCCAAGAACAATGGGGTTTTTTTGTAAATATTTTCATTTCACATTTCACGTAAGAAGAAAAGTAAAAGTGTTTTGGAAATAAACCCCCCACCCCCACCCCAAAAAAAAAAAAAAACAAAAAAAAAACAAAACAACAACAACAACTCAACAACAAACAAAAAACAACAAAAAAACAACAACAAAAAAAAAAAAAAAAAAAAAAACCCACTCTTTGTGTGTGCAATTTTGTGAAACACAATCAGGCGCATGAACAGGAATTTTAGCGGTCATACATGGTCTGGAAGCCGTGCTGTGGCCGATGTCTCACGTCTGGATGCGGAAGTCGCTCCCGTTGATGCGTAAGTAGCCGACGACGTTGGGGTGGATGATGGTGCACACGGAGTAGAGCGAACTAAAAGTATAGCCCAGACTCTTCCAGTCAAACTGAGATCCCACAATCCTCCGCTGAAAACAATTAACATTCAACCGTTTAGTACAACCCAGACTCTTCCAGTCAAACTGAGATCCCACAATCCTCCGCTGAAAACAATTAAGATTCAACAGTTTAGTACAACCGCAGGGTTCGAAATTAACATGAAAACCATGTTAGCCAGCAGGAAGAAACATCTTACTGGCCTTTCTTAAATTCAACTTGCCCTTCAATTTAACTGCACAGACAAAATCAAAACTAGAATGTTCTTTGTTGAATAATAACCTTGTGCTCACCGTATATAGTATAAAAGAAAACCGACGAATTGACATGTAACTTCATAATGAATAAAGTTAAAATTCATATAAAACCATATTATTAAGTTTTAAACCCATACCAACTAAAATAACGTTTCTTTTCTTGCTTTTTGAAAAACAAATCCAGTATATATATATATGTGTGTGTGTGTGTGTGTGTGTGTGTGTGTGTGTGTGTGTGTGTGTGTGTGTGTGTGTGTGTGTGTGTGTGTGTTAAAATCTTTACATTAAATTATAATTTATTCACTACAGATTATATATCATTTTTAATACATGGGTGAAGACAACATTCTGAAACAGCCAAGGTATGCAGCTACACTTGCATTGTAATATTTGGGTTTTTACTTAAAGTATTTTTATATTGATATTAATGTGTGTGTGTATATGTGTGTGTGTGTGTGTGTGTGTGTATGTGTGTGTGTGTGTGTGTATGTGTGTGTGATAGTGTATGTGTGTGTGTGTGTGTGTGTGTGTGTGTGTGTGTGTGTGTGTGTGTGTATGTGTGTATATGTGTATGTATGTGTGTGTGTGTGTGTGTGTGTGTGTGTATGTGTGTATGTGTGTGTGTGTGTGTGTGTGTGTGTGTATGTGTGTGTGTGTGTGTGTGTGTGTGTGTGTGTGTGTGTGTGTGTGTGTGTGTGTGTGTGTGTGTGTGTGTGTGTGTGTGTGTGTGTGTGTGTGTGTGTGTGTGTGTGTGTGTGTTAAAATATTTACATTAAATTATAATTTATTCACTACAGATTATATATACGATGTGTGTTTTTGACGATATCCTACAAATATCGTACGGGTATCGGTGACATCCTACACACATCGTTGAGTTTTGGGCCGATTTTTGGGCATCGTAGGGTCATCGGAAACTTTTAATGCGGAATTATAATTTGTTGAAGACCGTACGATTTTTAAAATCAGAAATCCACCGCAGACATATCATAGGGGCACCTTGCGGCCTTGAGGTGACCTTGCGACTGCCTTGAGATGACCTTGCGACTGCCTTGAGATGACCTTGCGGTATCTGGAGACATCGCAAGGAGGCCACACGATGCCCCTACGATGTCGGGACAACGTACGGGCATCGTACGGTGACCTTACTGTGGACGTACGGTCAACTTGCGATGCCGTTAAGATTAAATGGCTCGAAAAAATGTGTCAGTCTGTAGGGTCCCCGTAAACACACCCTATCTAATGTGACCATGGTAAAGTTTTTTGGGAGAACTCTACGATTCTTTCCCGATGTCGCGTGGGCCAGGACGCCATACCTGTTACCCCCCCCCCCCACCCCCCCCCCCCCCCCCCCCCCCCCCCCACTGCACGGCGACCGGTGCATTTGTGACTGAGGCATAAAGCTGCTACATGCAACGTTTCCATCAATCTTTAAATCAGAAAAATGTGAGGTTATAATTCTAATTTGAGATATACTACAAATCGCCCTTGACTACTACATTCCATACAGAGATTGATTGTGGCACTCTGTACATGTTTCAAGTGCGATAGTGCCGGGCACGTACACTGATACCAATTCCAATTAATATAACGAATGTATTTATTGGCCACGTGAATAGAAACACTTATGTCAATGTGTTCTCTCACATATCTCATCAATGACAGGCATGGACATATTTATTACGCTCTTTAAAGTTAGACGCACTTCGATCTTTGATCGGGTGAGATGTTTTTTAGCATGTTACATGTTCAGCGGCATTAAGGAAGCAAGACGTTTATAAGCATTGTCAAATTTTCTGACGTTTTTCTCACAGGCCTTGATAGTGTGCATTCGTTTCATTCATTTTAACTTTCCGTGCATGTATCCAATTAAGGTTCAAGCACGCTGTTCTGGACACTATTCGGCTATTCATGCTGTCTATAAAGGATAGTGGATGAATAATTAATTATTAGTGAAAGGTCGTCGAAGTGGCCTTATACCCACTCCTGGATTTAATCCACTGGGTAGGAGCCGTTACCGGGGTGCGAACTCAGAATCTACCAACCTTTAGACCGATGAATCAACTATTACATCATTATATCCAGTACTGTAAGGCATATTGCACGAGAAATACCGTAATAAATATTGAGAATAAAATGGAAATCACAGTAAGTAGGAAGTAGAATACATGACATACTTTTGCTAAGACACTGCATATTAAAACGGTTTACAATACGTTAATATCGTTGAATTTTATATTCACATTAATTTTGCAACACTTTTCAAGAGCTGTTAAAGGCGCTCAATCACAGATTTAGTGGGCCTTATTTCTCTAAATATGGATTATAAATGACAATTACATTAATTTGGAATACCAAACCTCGCTATTTTATCACCCAAAACATTTTAATTGAACCTCGATTGAGGGAATCCCATGACAACCTGTGAGCAGCTTCATTTTGAAAAATTGGAAATCTTTTAATAGGAGTCTAAAACGTACGACAAAACCGAGTATTGATGAAGCTATATATACGACAGCCGTGTAAAGTACCTTTGAATTGTATATACAGTGCATATAATAATTTAAATATATTAAATAATTTAAAATATATTATTTCTTGACAACCCCTCCCCCCAAAAAAACCCCACACACAACAACAACCCAACAACAACAAAAAACAAACAAAAAAACAACAACAACAACAACAACAAACAAACAAAAAAACGGCTAATAAGCTGAAATAAAATAATAAATAATTGGAACATAAACTCACGATTTTTGTTTATTATTATTATTATTTGTTTTATTTGTTTATTTCATTTTTTTTTTTTTTTTTTTTTTTTTTTTTATTATTGTGGGTTTTTAAAAATTATTATTATTTTATTTTATTTTGTACACAGGACCACTGCGGACGCGTGTGCAGGAATTTTAGCAAGGTGGGTCTTGACTGAGGTGACCAACGTTTATAGGGGGTGACACGCTCCGCCGGACAATTATCGGGGAAAAAAACAGAAAACTAAATTTGCTTAAGCAGGGGATTGAGCAAGCGATTATTTTACATATATTTATTTATTTTTTATTTTTCGGGGGGGGGGGGGGGGGGGGGGGGAGCGAGGGGGTTTTGGGGGTTAATTTGTTGTTGTTTTTTTGTTTGTTTGTTTTTGTTTAATTTGTTGTTTATAGTTTTTGGTTTTTTGTTTGTTTGTTTTTGTTTTTTTACGGAGCTCCGTACACAGTACCACTGCAGACGCGTGTGCAGTGATTTTAGTATGGGGAGGGGCTCTACACGGATGCGAGTGAAGTTTACAGTGAGGGGTCGAGACATGTTCCCCGAAAAAATGTATCACAAAAACAATTGCTTGTACAAGGAGATGGGTATGTGCCTGCAGAGACAAAAAACATTGTGGCACAATCATCTTTGCTTAATGCACAATATAATGTCCTGCGTTACTATATTTAATCATCATGCACCAGATCAATGCTGATAACGAATGCATTAAACTGTATTTAGATATATTTTACACCTGGTCTCATTGTACTTAATTCACTGTTATCATTATTATAGCATCAATTTATTCAATATTTTAATCAAAGGTCTTTATTCGATAGACAAATTAAAATGTTTTCAAAACACTGACCATCAAAAACATGAAACTCTACATGAAAATGTGTCTTATTTTTAATCTACAGTTCCCACAATGTATTTGCAATGTATGTATGGTAAGACTAGTAGACTAGTTCATTCCTGTACATACATACAGTATATCACCCATGTCAGCAGAACAGCGGAACAGTGGTACAGCGGAACAGTGGTACAGTGGAACAGTGGTACAGAGGTACAATGGAACAGTGGTACAGAGGTACAATGGAACAGTGGTACAGTGGTACAGCGGAACAGCGGTACAGTGGTACAGTGGTACAGTGGAACAGTGGTACAGTGGTACAGCGGAACAGTGGTACAGTGGAACAGAGGTACAGAGATACAGTGGAACAGTGGTACAGAGGTACAGTGGTACAGTGGAATAAATATATCTGTTATAACTTGTGTGATAGCTTGCATTTCGTGTAATGATTAGCGTAATAAATATATCTGTTATAACTTGTGTGATAGCTTGCATTTCGTGTAATCATTAGTGTAAAAAAATATATCTGTAATAACTTGTGTGATAGCTTGCATTTCGTGTAATGATTAGTGTAATAAATATATCTGTAATAACTTGTGTGATAGCTTGCATTTCGTGTAATGATTAGTGTAATAAATATATCTGTAATAACTTGTGTGATAGCTTGCATTTCGTGTAATGATTAGTGTAATAAATATATCTGTAATAACTTGTGTGATAGCTTGCATTTCGTGTAATAATTAGTGTAATAAATATATCTGTTATAACTGGTTTGAAGACTTTGCTTTGTTTGATAAAACAATTTCTAAAATTGTTAAGTGCTTCTAGCAACCTTCTACAATACCGGGGCGAGACGTAGCCCAGTGCTAAAGCGCTCGCGTGATGCGCGGTCGGTTTAGGATCGATCCCCGTCAGTGGGCCCATCGGGCTATTTTTCGCTCCAGCCAGTGCACCACGACTGGTACATCAAAGGCCGTGTCTGTCTATGGGATGGTGCATAAAAAAATCCCTTGCTGCTAATCGAAAAGAGTAGCCCATGAAGTGGCGACAGCGGGTTTCCTCCCTCAATATTTGTGTGGTCCATAACCATATGTCCGACGCCATATAACCGTAAATAAAATGTGTTGAGTGCGTCGTTAAATAAGCCATTTCCTTCCTTCTTGCTACAATACCAGGGAACCGGATTCACCATCTCAGTGTAGGATAAGCAGAGGCCTAGCTTGGGATGTTCAGGTGGTACGCAGACGTTTTCGGCGATGGAATAAAACGCATTATACACGCATTTACATCATATATTTTAATTTTAAAAATATTCCTAATCTCAGGTGGTACGCAGTTGCGTACCTAATGTTACTGTGCACACAGCTCAAAACTCCCATGAGCGTTGCCAGTGTCTGCCATCCAGAGATAATCTGTTATTGTTTACAATTACTTCCTGCCTCCAGTACATTTAGAAAGTATTAACAACACAGGCCCAATTAGGTGTTTCAGAGTTGCTGCCAAATTGAAACTGTACTGTATGCCACGTGGACTCACTGCAAGATAACATTCTTGACTTGCGATTTCACACGTGTCACATGATGGTGTGTGTTTGTATGTGTGTGTGTGTGTGTGTGTGTGTGTATGTCAGTGTGTATGTGTGAGTATGTGTGTATGTCTGTGTGCGAGTGTGTGCGCGTGCGTGTGTATGTGTATGTGTGTCTGTGTCTGTGTGTGTGTGTGTGTATGTGTTTGTGTGTCTGTGTGTGTGTGTGTGTGTGTCTGTGTCTGTCTGTATATGTGTATGTGTGCGTGCGTGTCTGTTTGTGTGTGTGTGTGCGTGTGTCTGTGTTTGTGTGTCTGTGTATGTGCGTGTGTGTGTTTGCGTTTGTGTGTGTGTCTTTGTGTGTATGTATGTCTATTTGTCTGTTTGTCTGTTTGTGACTGTATTATTTGATAGTTGTTATTTTGTTGGGGGATGCGTTTTATTCGAAGGAAACATTAAAATAATGTTCTCCTTTTTCGTTTCGGGGGAGCGGGGGAGAGGGGCGATCTTTAGCATTTCAGTATTTCTAGAAAGTTGTTGGTATTTTTGAAGATATACCCCATATCGTAGAACAACGATAGGTTTGTACGCGAAGTAGACATTATTGGCCTTGATTAGAATTTAAACGTGCGTGTGTGTGTGTGTGTGTGTGTGTGTGTGTGTGTCTCCCCCTCACTCTTTTATTTTTGCATCAGATACAATTTGTCAGACACGGATTTTTAACTTCAATTTTTACGTAGATATCTTTGATATATGTATTTTCCCCTAGCTCTGATTCTCTCTCTCTCTCTCTCTCTCTCTCTCTCTCTCTCTCTCTCTCTCTCTCTGTATATCTCTCTGTATATCTGTCTTTTTCTGTAATGAGTATATCATTATTTACATGTGAATTGGTACTCCCTCATAAAAAGATCCCCCCCCCCCCCCCCCCACCTACACACATAAAAAATCATCAAGTTCACACATAAAACCCCACTTTATTAGCAAATTTGTATTACAGTTTAAGACTCCCACCTAAAGATTAGCAACAAAGTGATAAACAAACTTGGGACCAATTTTATTTTTATGCTTAAAAAAACAATTCGAGTGAATTTGAAAACATTTCTGGATATTTGGCATAGATTCCGGAATTCCGTGTACATGACGAAAATTCCGGATTTTTCGGAAAATTCCGGAAAGTTGGCCGGTCTGACATTGTTTTCGTGCTTTTATATAAACAAAACCCCAGGTAAAAACGGACACGGTGTCCCGCCAACGTCTACGATCGGGGCGTAGTGGAGTGTGATGGACGTGCACACCTGATCCCAGCATGCCTGCCAAATTTCAGGCGCCTACCTCACTCTGTTCGTTCGCAGCACACCCAAACCGGGTCGAAAAGACAACTGGAATCGAGAGGCTAGCAAGGTCGATTACTACTGCCATACTGTGTGGAGACGTGTGTGTCCGTCGTAGTGGGTCCGGCCCAGCAGCCCGCCTAGTTAACGCTATATCGGTTCGTAGTGGGTCCGGCCCTGCAGTCCGCCTAGTTAACGCTATGTCGGTTCGTTGTGGGTACGGCCCAGCAGCCCGCCTAGTTAACGCTATATCGGTTCGTTGTGAGTCCGGCCCTGCAGCCCGTCTAGTTAACGCTATGTCAGTTCGTTGTGGGTCCGGCCCTGCAGCCCTCCTAGTAACGCTATGTCGGTTCGTTGTGGGTCCGGCCCTGCAGCCCGTCTAGTTAACGCTATGTCGGTTCGTAGTGGGTCCGGCCCTGCAGCCCGCCTAGTTAACGCTATGTCGGTTCGTTGTGGGTCCGGCCCTGCAGCCCGCCTAGTTAACGCTATGTCGGTTCGTTGTGGGTCCGGCCCTGCAGCCCGCCTAGTTAACGCTATGTCGGTTCGTTGTGGGTCCGGCCCTGCAGCCCGCCTAGTTAACGCTATGTCGGTTCGTAGTGGGTCCGGCCCTGCAGCCCGCCTAGTTAACGCTATGTCGGTTCGTTGTGGGTACGGCCCTGCAGCCCGCCTAGTTAACGCTATGTCGGTTCGTTGTGGGTACGGCCCTGCAGCCCGCCTAGTTAACGCTATGTCGGTTCGTTGTGGATACGGCCCTGCAGCCCACCTAGTTAACGCTATGTCGGTTCGTTGTGGGTCCGGCCCTGCAGCCCGTCTAGTTAACGCTATGTCGGTTCGTTGTGGGTCCGGCCCAGCAGCCCGCCTAGTTAACGCTATGTCGGTTCGTTGTGGGTACGGCCCTGCAGCCCGCCTAGTTAACGCTATGTCGGTTCGTAGTGGGTACGGCCCTGCAGCCCGCCTAGTTAACGCTATGTCGGTTCGTAGTGGGTACGGCCCTGCAGCCCGCCTAGTTAACGCTATGTCGGTTCGTAGTGGGTACGGCCCTGCAGCCCGCCTAGTTAACGCTATGTCGGTTCGTTGTGGGTACGGCCCTGCAGCCCACCTAGTTAACGCTATGTCGGTTCGTAGTGGGTACGGCCCTGCAGCCCACCTAGTTAACGCTATGTCGGTTCGTTGTGGGTACGGCCCTGCAGCCCACCTAGTTAACGCTATGTCGGTTCGTTGTGGGTACGGCCCTGCAGCCCACCTAGTTAACGCTATGTCGGTTCGTTGTGGGTACGGCCCTGCAGCCCGCCTAGTTAACGCTATGTCGGTTCGTTGTGGGTACGGCCCTGCAGCCCGCCTAGTTAACGCTATGTCGGTTCGTTGTGGGTACGGCCCTGCAGACCACCTAGTTAACGCTATGTCGGTTCGTTGTGGGTCCGGCCCTGCAGCCCGTCTAGTTAATGATATATATGATGCTTTTCAAGTTGGTTTTATCACATAAACTGTTTTAATGTACAATGGCACAAATGTTCCTCCATTACCGGAAATGGAGGGACAGGTCACAATGATCAAAATTATATAATTAAAAATTATAACTTATTAATACTTCCAAGCTATTAATTGATCATATGGATTTAAAAACTTTAAAATTTGCTCCAAAAGAAAAATCATGTTTGTTGGTAACAGAGGGAAACCACAAGTATATTTTAATTAATTACTACCGATTACTTATAATATTTAAATGTAAACAACAATACCAAACCTTTATGTGACAAAATAACTATAATCAGCACTAGTTTGAACTTTTAGTATAGTTGTATTCACTAAATGAAATGTCTATGCACATGCATTAACATAAATAAAGAGAATTTATCAGACAAAGGAATGCCACCATTTTGTCTATTTGAAAATCCAACAATGATTGTAATACATGGTTTTTAAATGAAAAACATGAAGCGTTAAAATAAAAAAATAGGTGCTACATGTAGTCAGATACTTACCAAATTAGTTTTCCTGTATGATAGACTTGTTCCACGGACATGAGGTATAGTCTTAACTAAACACATGTGCACAAAGAAAATGTCCAGGTGCCGCCATTTTGGTTTTCTTCTTTGGTTTCTTCCTACTGGGTGGAGACCCACACAGTGGTGTCTGAATTAAGTCCTTTTGAAGTTGCACCATACTGCCTAAGATGGCAAGGCTATTAATCTCAGGATTTTGCACCTCTCATAATAATCACTTGTTCTATCTGAATTCCTGATGTCATTCTTCTTGTCTGTTTTCCTTGTGGGTTTTTTTTTATTTTTTTTTATTTTTTAAGTTAATTAACTTTTTTATATGTAAATACAAATTACCATTAATAGATAAAAATAAATCCATACTGTAATACACATTGATATGGAGCTCACCTCGACCCCCCCCCCGCAAAGTCCCCTCCCCCCCCACCCCACCCCCCACCCCCACCCCTGCCCTGCAGCTACAATTTTACAGATATTTATTGTGACAGGTGGTGAGTCTGGAGGGTCTATTTAAGTGAGGAGGTAGCATGGGATAATTATAATCATATAGCATCATGTGTATTAATATTAATATTAATACATTTTTTAATTATTATTGGAAATACTATCAAATTCTGTTACATGTATGTTTGGTTGTTTAGCCACTGTTCCCAATGAATTTGATAAATCCTGTGAGAAGTTATGAATTAAAAAAAAATAACCATGAAAATGTTTTGGACTTAGTTTTTTCCTCGTTCATTTGGAACACATCATTTCCTTTGCAAAAGGACTATCTCCAAACTAATAGTTCACTTATATTTCACTTATAGAAACAAACAAAACATTTCTTAATTCCAGTTCACTTATACCACTGATAAACCACTTATAGGTGAAATATATGTGGAGTATCAGTGATGTATCAGTTAACCATTCTTTTCACTTATACTTATACCAATATATGGGTATCTTATAGGCCACTTATAAGTGGCGTATAAGTAAAGTATATTCCACTTATAAGTTTGTATAAGTTATTTCCGTAAAGGAATGGGCCCACCAACGAGGTGGATCTTAAACCAACCGCGCATCAAGCAAGCGCTTTACCACTGTACTAAGTTCCGCACCTTCCCAATCAAGGGCCGACTTATCGTGTTTGGTCAATTTGGGGGTTCCGTCGGCAGAGCACTCCCGTCAAGTGCTTGGGTTGCTGGATCGAACCCACTGTGTGGAGCTATTGGGGTTTTCCTTATCCCAATCAGTGCCGCACATCGGGTCTATGAAAGGATGTTTAAGGTGGCTTCATTGTGTCTTTCACAAATGTGACTCTTTCATTGATGTCTACACTACATGTATAGCGGGTTTCCTCTGAACACTGTTTCCCCATTAGGCTATTTCTCGTTCCGGCCAGTGCACCACGACGTGTATATCAAAGGCCGTGATATGTGCTATCCTGTCTGTGGGATGGTGCATATAAAAGATCCCTTGTTACTAATGGAAAAGAAATGTAGCAGGTTTCCTCTCTATGACTGTCAAAATGTCCATATGTTTGACATCTAATAGCCGATATTTAATAAATCATTGTGCTCTGGTGTGGTCGTTAAACAAAATAAACGTCTGAAGACTGTTTTAGAATTATTAAATGTTTGACATCCAATAACCTGGGGCGGGACGTAGCCCAGTGGTAAAGCGTTCGCCTGATGCGCAGTCGGTCTAGGATTGATCCCCATCGGTGGACCCATTGGGCTATTTCTCATTCCAGCAAGTGCTCTACAACTGGTGTAACAAAGGCCGTGGTATGTACTATCCTGTCTATGGGATGGTGCATATAAAAGATCCCTTGCTGCTAATCGAAAAGTGTAGTCCATGAAGTGGCGACAGCGGGTTTTCTCCCCTCAATTTCTGTGTGGTCCTTAACCATATGTCTAATGCCATATACCGGCGTCGTGGTTAGGCCATCGGTCTACAGGCTGGTAGGTACTGGGTTCGGATCCCAGTCGAGGCATGGGATTTTTAATCCAGATACCGACTCCAAACCCTGAGTGAGTGCTCCGCAAGGCTCAATGGGTAGGTGTAAACCACTTGCACCGACCAGTGATCCATAACTGGTTCAACAAAGGCCATGGTTTGTGCTATCCTGCCTGTGGGAAGCGCAAATAAAAGATCCCTTGCTGCTAATCGAAAAGAGTAGCCAATGAAGTGGCGACAGCGGGTTTCCTCTCAAGATCTGCGTAGTCCTTAACCATATGTCTGACGCCATATAACCGTAAATAAAATGTGTTCAGTGCGTCGTTAAATAAAACATTTCTTTCTTTTTTGACACAAGCCCCGTACATCTGACGTCACTGGACGCCATCGTTGGTTTTCAATCGATTTTTAGAATGGGCTAATTAGGGACGTAATCTGGGGGTTGGAAATGACCATGAAATATGTCAGGCAGGATCCACGAACGTACTGAAAGTGCTAAGATGTTGGACATGGTGTTTTAGAAGGCGTAAGCCGCTATTTTGGAAACTGATCCGGAACTGGACAAAGTGATCCGCAACTTGCGTAACTACGCCAGCTCGAATAACACTGTGATTGGTGTCAAATGTTTACCTAAATTTACGTTTTATATCACTCTTTATTTATATGGTTGATTATCTCTGTTACCAAGCATTTCTTTTAAAGTCATACGCGCGCATGTTGACACAATTCACAAGTTTGTTTGAAATGATCTGGAACTGGCGCATCACCTGTAGACCTACAAATTTATACATTTTACCAACATATTGTCACTTAATGTTTTTATAAATACATAAACTAATATTCATTTATGAAATGGTAAGTATTATTTTCATGTGTTTTTCAAAATCTTGCAATATTTTAAAGCAGATAATGCTGTTTAAAATTGCGTTCACAAAATTGATAGTCATTTTCATCTTGTTTTCTTTATCAATTTTATTGTCCCCAAAAGTATGTTTTAAACAAAAATGGTGAACTTCAGATTGCGACACAATTATTTCTTATGAACCTGCTTGTGCCATTTTGAGAACACAGAGTAGAATAGCAGGCAATGACATATCGGACGAGTTCTCGGAATTTTGGGAACACAGACTAGAATAACAGACAATGACATATCGGACGAGTTCTCGGAATTTTGTCATCGTGATAAGTCCTGATTAAAATCATTCATTAAATCTCTTAATGCAATACCCCCCCCCCCCCCCCCCCCATTTTCTAGCAGGTGGATTAAGTATGACATGTCCCACCTTTCACCGATTGCTGCTTACATCAGTTTTATTAGAAAACGTTAACATTATCGACAATGTGAATTGATTTGGTCTAGTGGACCCCACATCCGGACACATACCTTTGCAATTCCGTCATATGATGACATCGAATTAAACAGTCGAGTTCACAATAGTGTGTGTGTGTGTATCTGTGCGTATAGGGGAGGTGGGTGGTGGTGGGGATGGGGTGGGTGTGGGGTTGCTAACAGAGTACATACGCCACAAAAGCTTCAACCAATTTAAATCAGAGGCGGATCTAGGGGCCTAGGGGCCGCCCCCCCCCCCCAACATTTTGTGAGTTATAATTTTATTATATATTCATTTAATAAAAAAATTACGATCCATTTCCAAACCTCCACCAAACTTCCCTTGGCATTCCGCCTCATGTCATTGCCCCCCCCCCCCCCCCCCCCCCCCCCAAATGGATTTTCTGGATCCGCCACAGAAAATGTACTAAACAGATGTGTGAACAAACAACTAGTACCCTAAAGAGGTGTTGTGTTGTGTGCATTGTTTGTTTTGTGTTGTGTATGTAGTGTGAGTATGTGTATGAAATTCAATTGTTAGAAATACAAATATAGTTTGCACATTTGCTTAGTAATTGTTGCTCAAATATATTTTCAGTTGGCCCAGACACTATTACCTTAATTCCATCACCACCAGCTGTAGTGAAAGAAGGAAGCAATGTGACAGTAAACTGTACTGCTGACTGTTTCCCACCGTGTCCATCACCACCAGCTGTAGTGAAAGAAGGAAGCAATGTGATAGTAAACTGTACTGCTGACTGTTTCCCACCGTGTCCATCACCACCAGCTGTAGTGAAAGAAGGAAGCAATGTGACAGTAAACTGTACTGCTGACTGTTTCCCACCGTGTTCATACTCTTGGACGTGGGCAAATGAAACCATTAGTTCAATATCTTTGTTAGCAATGGAGAACATCGAAAAGAAACAAGCAGGAGAATACATGTGTACAGTATTGTAACCAACACCATTTCATTAATATCAAGAAATAAAACATTCCACCTGTCTGTTCTCCGTAAGTACTACGTACGTTTTACTTGTTGCAAGTTAGACACATTTAAATTTACTAAAAATTATAAAGTAATTCAGGGGTTGAAATTACGAAATCTTTCAACTTACTTTTAAACCGTACCACACAAATTCCTAGTCCTCCCACTGTTGGGACATCCTGTGAAAATAAAATATATACGGGTTCTATATTAACTTACACGTATTTGACAATAAACACTGTGATAATTCAACAATAAAATGTATATATATATTTTTTTGTTTTTGTTAGAGAGAGAGAGAGAGAGAGAGAGAGAGAGAGAGAGAGAGAGAGAGAGAGAGAGAGAGAGAGAGAGAGAGAGAGAGAGAGAGTGAGAGTGAGAGTGAGAGTGAGAGAGAGAGTGAGAGAGAGAGAGAGATATTAGCCAGTGCACTATGACTGGTATATCAAAGGCCGTGGTATGTGCTATCTTGTCAATGATATGGTGCATATAAAAGATCCCTAGCTGCTAATCGAAAAGAGTAGCCCTTGAAGTGGCTACAGCGGGTTTCCTTTCTCAATATATGTATGGTCCTTAACCAAATATCCGACTCCATATAACCGTAAACAAAATGTGTTGAGTGCGTCGTTAAGTAAACCATTTCCTCCCTGTCATAGATTGGGCATTGGAGTAAGAAATGTTAAGACTTCTCAATTTGTACCACGCTTTGGTGTCGGTCCCTTTGATTTTACCCGTGGTGTATCCCATAGTTAGACCACGGGCGTGTCTGACCTAAATTTTAGCGATTGCTGAATGGCTGAAGTAAGTTACGCCTACAGGTCACATATAGTTCAGCAGGAAGTAAATTAGAACATTGTTTTAAAAAGTATCACTTTCACTAACATTACTAATACAGCTACAATATAAATCTGTAATGGGGCGTGGTACAAGCTAGTTACATCAACCTTTTCGGAGAGATTGGTTATTGCGATCGTTGAGTGACGGGTGTAATAGATATCGGGATAAGTAAGAAATGTTAAGAATTCTCAATATATTGGCCACAAGCACATACTGGATTATCTGAGATAAAACGTGTAAAGTTGTGTCCGTTAAGTTTGCTAATACTTAGGCAAAAATAATAATGTAATATTTCAGATTGCCTCTCGCATGCAGACATATGATGGAATTTTAATTTTACTTTCATTTAAATGTTTTTAAAGCAAATTATGGATAAATAATTTCTAGTATTAAACACTAGTGTAAAACATGTTTTTAAAGCAAATTATGGATAAATAATTTCTAGTACTAAACGCCAGTGTAAGATATTGCTCCTGTAATAACAATCACTCATTATCTAACTAGTGTAATATTGTTGTGATGTGAACATGGCGTAGATACATATACATATATACAAACATCTTTTGATCGGCAATTTGTTCCATGAAGGGAAGAAGAAATCAGAAAGTAATTTTGTTCGACTTCTATGTCCATGCAAGTGATCGGTATCACTTAATGGGTATTTAGCTGTAACTGTTTTAAGCAATTGTTCGGACAAATAAGTTGGAGTCATACCTTTACAGAGTCGGTACATCGTAATTTGAGGCATTTTCTTCTCTCTGATAAAGGCAGGGTCGCGTTGACATGCGTCCGTGCGTCCCTGAACATATGGTAAGCATACTTTGACGCCTGCTCATCACCAAAAGTGATAATAAAACTGTCCCAATTTATTTTCAAAGACACATTCCAGACGCATGTTTATTCCATTATTTCTTCATCACCACGACCTAAGTGGTGCTAACGCATGGAA
This sequence comes from Gigantopelta aegis, assembly GCF_016097555.1. Taxonomy (NCBI): domain Eukaryota; kingdom Metazoa; phylum Mollusca; class Gastropoda; order Neomphalida; family Peltospiridae; genus Gigantopelta; species Gigantopelta aegis. Next base: position 1,064,709 of record NC_054710.1, read on the forward strand.
TCAGTTAGCCCAGTCAAACAATCCATCACTCATTATCCCGCCATGATTTTCACTATCGTTCCCACCATAAACCTATTATAAAAAATGATTGAAAATCCCTTCCTTCTCCTGATCTTCTGGTGGAATTGTGGGAATGGCAAGACGAGTCTATATTTTGAAAGGTATACATGATTACGGTTTACGGTATATACTCTCAAGCCGAAACGTCAATGGAAATCCTCGTGTGACCAATGTATGTCACAATCAATGGGGTTTCCGTAAAGAGAACACAGGCTACGTTACTAACACTGGAGCTGTGTTAACGGTCGACGTGTACCTTACTATAGTGGAAAGCTCAAATATCACAATAACTTAATAATTGCAGCCACTATATCAGCAATCTGCATCAATATATCACTATGAATCTGAACATTGATACAGTCTAGGTATTGTGTGGGTTTGTTTAATTATGTATTTAAATCATTAACACTAATATCGAAATTAAAGTCTACAAAATTACGTCATTATGACGTAGATTGGCCACACTGATATCGGGTAATTGGAAATATTCGTAACTTCTGTCGAAACAGAATCGAGTGTACAAATAACTAAACTATAACAACATAATATCAATACCATAACCAAGAGAGTGACAAGCATCGCACCCCTATTTGGAAATTGGACTTGTCCGACATCAGACCTAGAAACAATCATGGCCGCCAGCATTTGACTGAACATTGAAATTTAACCTGGGGCCTATCTCTGAATAGCCAGAAGTCTGCTCCGGGGCAGAATCAGACCAGTTCATTTTATCCGAATATCTATCGGTTTTACCAGCAAGTGGCGATATTCTTCAGCAATCCAGCACCCCCTCCCCCGTCTCGTAAGCTTATGTTCAGGTTCTATACAAGTATGATAAATAGCAGCATCAGTATTTATTTTATAGCATGGATCTACAGATACAGAATTCCTATACATATATATTTGTTTGTCATGATGTAAATCAGTGCTGTGAGTTCATTTCAGCTTCATAGTTGAATTATGAAAGATGTCAATTCAAAAACTACTAGATGAACAAATAAATATCACCTTGTTCGTATCATGTTGTTTAAAAAAAACTAAAAACATGTTGAATTTAAACAGTTTGAAGTTGAGGCATGTTATACGTTTTTACGATGTACTAAATTGATTTTGATGAAAAGTGATACAATTCGAAAGGAAATGGCTCTATGTCCTCTCTCATGGCATTGCTGCTTTAGCTCAAAATAGAAAATAAATAGAAAATTGTTAATCATCATTTTACATGTATTAAATTTCTTTATACTTTAAGAGTAATTTTTAAGGATTCACCTGTCTCAGCTGTGACACATTACGCAATGCGACTGGAAACACGTCTCCAGAGAAGACGGTACTTTAAGAATTTGATAACTTTGCAAATTAGATGTAAATTAATCAGCCACGGCACTAGGTTTATTGACCTTTAGGCAAACGTACTAGGGTGACACTCCATAATTCACGTATCCATTCAGTCATCAAATACGAACATTTCAATTCTCCGATTCGTGTTGCACGTCACATCCGCTGAACTTCACCCTAGCATGCCTAGCAACCAGTGAATTAGGTGAAAACAAATGGTTCATTTACATTGAATCGCATATCAGTATTAGACTAGAGTATCAGTGCTATCTTTACATCTGCACATGCTATGTTGTGATATAAAAATAAGTTATTGTTAATTATACTTTAAGTTGCCGTATAAACATACATACATTGAATATACATGTTATTGCATACTTCCGATGTTTTGTTGGAGAGTCGATAGTCCCGAGTGTCCATCTGCTGCCAGTTGTCATAAGCTATAAGCCCCCCTCCCCCCCCCCCAGAAAAAAAGAAAAAAAAAAAAAAAAAAAAAAAAAAAAAAAAAAAAAAAAAAAAGGAAGAAAATATATAAGAAAACATAAAAGAAAAAAGAAAAGAAAATAATAATAACAGGTATTCTCGGGCGTAGGAAGATGTCAAAATGTATAGGGATCGGCACACACACACACGCACACGCACACGCACACACACACCACCATATATAATAATAACAGGTATTCTCGGGCGTAGGAAGATGTCAAAATGTATAGGGATCGATACACACACACACGCACACGCACACGCACACGCACACACACACACACACACACACACACCGCACCATATATAATAACAGGTATTCTCGGGCGTAGGAAGATGTCAAAATGTATAGGGATCGGCACACACACACACACACACACATACACACACACACACACACATACACACACACACACACCGCACCATATATAATAATAACAGGTATTCTCGGGCGTAGGAAGATGTCAAAATGTACAGGGGTCGACACACGCACACACGCACACACATGCACACACACACACACCGCACCATATATAATAATAACAGGTATTCTCGGGCGTAGGAAGATGTCAAAATGTATAGGGATCGGCACACACACCCACACACGCACACACACACACACACACACACACACACACACACACACCGCACCATATATAATAACAGGTATTCTCGGGCGTAGGAAGATGTCAAAATGTATAGGGATCGGCACACACACCCACACACACACACGCACACACACGCACACGCACACACACACCGCACCATATATAATAACAGGTATTCTCGGGCGTAGGAAGATGTCAAAATGTATAGGGATCGACACACGCACACACACGCACACACACACACACACACACTCACTCACACACACACACCGCACCATATATAATAATAACAGGTATTCTCGGGCGTAGGAAGATGTCAAAATGTATAGGGATCGACACACACGCACACACACGCACACACACACACACACACACACACACTCACTCACACACACACACCGCACCATATATAATAATAACAGGTATTCTCAGGCATAGGAAGATGTCAAAATGTATAGGGATCGACACACACACACACACACACACACACACACACACACACACACACACACACACACACACCGCACCATATATTCTTACGTCTTTAAATATCTAGTTATGGCGGATAGGAATTAAAGTTGCGTGTACAGTTTACACAAAAACACGTCTTAAGCTTGAGATTATATGATAAAGATTTCATTACCCTCGTGTGTTTCGGTATTGTCAATATCATAAACTAGGGTCACATTCATAATATATGATATTGACTATACCGAAAAACACTGGTAATAGCCTGTATATATTTAATTAATAAAACGGTTAAATATGACTGCTATTATATATAACTGGCACAGCTATTTTGTACCATCCCAGTGAATTCGCCCCCTGGCGAGCCGGTGGTTACGTAATATTTAATACGGCATGTCAGGAATTGGTTTTAGAACTGAAGAAACAACGTACTTGCATGATTTGTGTGCAAAATTCTGTAATAATATACATCTCAGTAAGCCAGCAATAAGTATATTATTTTACAGTGCAAAATAAATCATCATTGTTAATATGTCCAAATAACTGTATCATGTTTTGTCCATGCATTAACCTACAAATGTATGTACTAAAATGATAAATGGGATGTTTTCTTAGTTGGTTGGAATTTAATGTGTCAACACAAAAACTATGTAGCGGTATAATTAACACCACTAGGTATTGTAGTATTACTTATTACCCCAAAAATGGTAATGTATATTATCAGCCGTCATGCTTTATTACTATAAACAAAATATGTAAAACCCTTCATTAAGTACAGTTTCCATCTAAATCACAGAACTGACCAATTACGTAGTCCCAAAGAAAATAGAATTATCATTTGGGTATGATGAGTGGTCGTTTCTGCTCCAACGTACCCTACCAATAACGTACTCTACCAATAACGTACCCTACCAATAACGTACTCTACCAATAACGTACTCTACCAATAACGTACTCTACCAATAACGTACTCTACCAATAATGTACTCTACCAATAACGTACTCTGCCTAATAATGTAAAAAATTTCTATGAATTTTTTGGAGAAAAATATAACCACATTTCCTTCTATTAAAGCAAATTGAACTATATTTAGTTAAATAGTTTATTTAAGTCATTTATGTTGGTCGGAGCTGACGTCACTTTCTTGTACTGGACCTTACAAAAATGAAATAAAATGGCTGTCCCAAGTTACCAGGAATAGCTCTAAACTTTATTAACTCTAACATTGTTTTTTTTTCATTTCTTAAATTGTCAGTTTGTGTTGGTGGTCCGGGTATGCAACTTTCCAACACACATTGCTCATATTTCTGCTTAATTCCCCTTTAACGACACCACTAGAGCACATTGATGTATTAATCATCAGATATTGGATATCAAACATTTGGTAATTTTGACATAGTCTTAGAGAGGAAACCCGCCATCCCACAGACATGATAGCACATACCACGACCTTTGATGCGTCATGGTGCGCTACCTGAAACAAGAAATAACCCAACTGGGCCATTCGACGGGGATCAATCCCAAACTGACCACGCTTCAAGCAAATGCTTTAGCACTGAGCTATGTCCCGCCTCCTGACCGGTCCTTGGGGTATATCATCATTCTTAACATTGTTTATTGTGTGCAGTATGCATCACATATAATTATAAAAGAAAAAAGTTGAAGTACCAGATTGTACAATTTATAAAACATACAAGTAAGCAGCATCTCGCTCCAGTGATGGCTCTGAAATACAGATAAATGTGTACTACGTAATAATAGTGCAAAGTAAATTTTAATATCGACAATAAGGACAAAAATACATCTTTAAAAAAATGCCACAGAGAATAAAACGTTTTAGCAGCAATCTCCGAGGGATTGTCGATTGCCTCAGCAATCTCCGAGGGATTGTCGATTGCCTCAGCAATCTCCGAGGGATTGTCGATTGCCTCAGCAATCTCCGAGGGATTGTCGATTGCCTCAGCAATCTCCGAGGGATTGTCGATTGCCTCAGCAATCTCCGAGGGATTGTCGATTGCCTCAGGCAATCTCTGAGGGATTGTCGATTGTCTCAGCAATCTCTGAGGGATTGTCGATTGCCTCAGCAATCTCTGAGGGATTGTCGATTGCCTCAGGCTATTACCGAAGTTGCTGAGAAAATAGTATAACTATTTGCCCCGTATTATGACTCAAGAGTGCCCACTGTATGGTGTAGTAAATATTGGTTCATAATAAGTTACTTGTTTTCTTCTTTTTTCTGCAGGTGTCTCACTGGTCCTGTCTGGGTCTTCGTCATATGCAGTGCTTAACAAGACATATACACTCACCTGTATGGTAACAGATGCTGTGAATCTCATTGGTGATGTACGTTTTTATCAAGAATGGAAACGCTATTTTGGATCAAGGTATCAGAGTGGTGATACGTGTTCTGTGTTTGCTGATCCACCATCAGACTACACTCAATCCTGTGGAAGTGGCACAAACAGCAGCTCTTCCTACATTAAAAACTACACTTTGGAGATCACACAAATTAAATCACATGATGCTACAAATTGGTATTGTCAGCTAGACACATATATATAAGGTCTATTTTTTCTTTGAAGATTAGCAGTAAGTTATTTTCTAATTTCAGTTAAAAAACGCAAATAAAAAACACAAAACAAAACAAAACTAAAGTCACACGCACACATACGCGGACGCACGCACGCACGCACAAACACAAACACACGCACACACAAACACAGAGTACATATGGCACTGCATAGCCCGCGCATGTCAAATGCATGCTAATAAGCAGTGGAAACAATGATCCATCAGAGCTCCATTTGCAGATTATATACTCTTCAAAAGAAGAAACGCAAAACCACATTGTCGTAACATTTGGAGAATTGATTTAATTATTGAATGGTGAGTCCGATAATTACCAAATGTTGCCGGATTGTTCACAATTCACTCTAGTCCATTGTGAGTAAGTGATAGGACACACCACCAAGGTCAAGGTCATCTGGAGTCAATACCGGGTGTGGCCTCCGCGTGTGTTGACAACTGCCTGGCACCGCCTGCCCATTGAAGCAACCAGAGTACGGATGACGTCCCGGGGGATGGTGGCCCACTCGGCCTGCAAGGCTGCTGCCAGCTCGGGCAGGGTCTGGGGCTGTGGTTGTCGCTGTCGGAGGCGTCGGTCCAACTCGTCCCATAGATGTTCAATTGGGTTCAAATCCGGTGATATCGATGGCCAAGGAAGGACATTAATGTTGTTGTTCTGTAGGAAAGCCGTTGTGAGACGTGCTGTGTGAGGCCTGGCGTTGTCATGTTGGAACACTGCGTTGGCGTTGGCCATAACTGGAACGATGTGTGGCCGGAGGATCTGGTCAATGTAGCCCTGTGCATTCAGGTTGCCCTGCACGTGGACCAGGTCAGTTCTGCCAGTGTGTGAGATGGCTGCCCACACCATGACACTACCCCCGCCGAATCTGTCCACTTCCTGCACGCAGTTTGCCGCATAACGTTCACCACGACGCCTATACACGCGACATCTTCCATCATGACGTCGGAGCAGAAATCGGGACTCGTCACTGAACCACACCTGTCTCCATCGCAGTTGAGGCCATTGTCGATGAATCTGGCACCACTGCAGTCGGAGTCGACGGTGTTGTGGTGTTAAGATGACACCTCGAACTGGACGTCTGGCACGAATTCCTACCTCACGTAGGCGGTTCCGTACGGTCTGGTCGGATATCCTGCGAAAACCTGGTATTGCTGCGGCTGTGGAGGTGGCAGTAGTCAATCGTTCCCGAAGGTGGCGTACCCGGATATAGCGGTCCTGCCCGGGGGTAGTGACCCGTGGTCGACCGGATCTAGGGAGGTCACGTGTTGATCCATGTTGCTGGTAACGGTCCCACAGTCTGGAGATGGTGCTTGGGGACACATGGAATGCCCTGGCAACGGCCGTTCTGGATTCGCCTGCGTCTAGTCGGCCGATGGCATTGTTTCTCTGCGGTTCACTGAGACGTGGCATGTCCTGGATTGTCAACTGCCGGCCAGATACAGAGGCCAGGCAAGCGAACACCCTGCACTTTTATACTGTCGGTGTTCATGTTGCACGTGCAGACAACGCACGTGCAGTGGTGACATGGTTTGCACGTGGCTGCGTTTTTGCGAATATTCACATTTTGGAACTTTATTGTACAGTAGCTGCGTTTTATCGAATGTAACCGTGGGAATGTGTTTGGGACATGCAATGACCTTATATTCACAAAGCATGAACCGGTAGGAAACATAAAATCGGAGTTATAACCCATTTGTACCCTTTTGCGTTTCTTTTTTTGAAGAGTATATATTTATAACCCAACAGTAAACTTGACAAATGTCTAGTGGACAAATACTGTTTTTGTCATAACAAATAATGCTAATATCTATAACTATTTCATTTGTTTATTTTTTAAAATAATTAATAAAATAACATTCATTATGAATATTGGAAGGTTCAATAGTGTATTTTTGCATTGAGTTACAAATCTGCAGTTTCGTTTATTTGTGCTATTTGTACCTGCTAATAGGTACATTCCATGTCAAATCAATCAGTTTTAGGATACACCTTTTCAGATTTCAATAAACGTCTCTACACTTATTGTAGTCAATGAGGAAACCTCTGAACCAAAATTTTAGACTTCCTTGAACTTTGACCTCGTTAAGGGTACCATCCACATTTAAATGGCTACTCTTTCTTCTTTTTTTATTAGACGGAAAGAAAAAATTCTTCTTTTTATTTTTTTTGAAGATCTGTAATAGACAAATACATTTTATTGTAAACATTCGAAAAATCAACGTCCAAAAAGTTTGTTTTATAATTACATGCAAACTTTGACCTTTATCCCCCAAAATAGATTGTCACCAATTGTTTCAAAACTTTATTGGAAGAAGATTGCCTGAACATTTCAAGCTGGGCAACATTTATGAAGAGCCTTTGTTGCATTCTGACCACATCAGTGAATCCGTTCAACTGATTTGTTTTCTCGTTCCAACCAGTGCATCATAGCTGATCATAGGTGGTATGTGCTTTCCTATCTACTCCTACAGATAAAGCAGCATAAACAGGATAGTACATACCACAGCATAATGTGTAACATCCTAAAATTTGAAATACGAACAATTACCTAAAATCTGAATAATATTCGCCATCGGTGTCTGAACCTGTTTAGGGCCGTTGTGGAATCGTAGCAGCTGTGTTTTCAACATGACGAAATTATGCAAATACACACCGTGAAATATTGTGCCCTGTTTATGGATTTTAAATGTTTTGAAATTGGACACTGCATGTTATGTGTTTTTGACAGATTTTAAACAGCAGGTATTATATTGCCTACTACTTTTATATAGCACGAGCGCGGCGTGCTAAAAGGGGCGCATGCAATCAATAGATAGAAATTCTGTCCCGGCATAAAAACGCATGTGCGACTGTGTTGTCATTGGTAATTTGATACGCTGGTATTATAAACACATTTTACCGTAAACCTTGTTTGAGTTGCCCACTCTAATTATCGACATTTTATTAGATGTTTGCGTGTGTATGATAGCACACACATACGCACACATATATCATATTTATGCACACGCGCACACAGATACAAACACAAAGTCAGAGGTACCCACGACAGGCGAGTTGCAAAAGGTTTCTGATGAGACCACGCCACCTTACGTTTTCTCAATCTCTATCAACAGCTCAAGAACAAATTCACGTAGGCTACAGGTCTTACATTTAGTCTAAATGTTTGTCCACTAACAACGCATTTTAAAACTATTATTCTGTAATTAATTATGCAAAGATTGTGCATGTGATCGATTCATTTGTACTTATTAGAGAGATTTAGATTGATTACGTGTATGTGTACGGGTACGTGTGACGTCACATTATGGCTTTATATTTTAAATGAAAAAATTGAAACGCTTTCACAACAGTGACGTAACTAGGGGGGGGAGCCTGGGGCGGCCCACCCCCCACTCACAACATCGGTCCCCCACTGCCCCCCCTCCATTTGACCTTTGTGCACAAGAAATATGATGGTAAAACTGCAGTGCCCCCCCCCTCCCTCCAGACGAAGGTCTTGCCCCCATATGGTCCCCCAAAATAAAGATTCAGTTAGGCTACTGTTTCACAAGCGATTTATAATGATTTGTTCGACACTATTCTTTGTAGAATAACTGTAAAACAGTTATATATACATTCAAGTTTTAAAACAATATAATTTAAGATGCAGAATAATATAAATAGAAAGTTTATCATCTACAAGTTTGTACATACGTGTAAACTCGGCGCCACGCGTTTATGTCGACGTGTAACTTGTAGAAATATCACGTGACGCGCTAATAATCATGACATAAAACACTCATGTAGGTCACCACACGTAGGCGTACAAGTACACGTAAGAAATGTAAACCGCTCTATTTATTACAAATAAACATGAAAATAACTAAATATTTCGAATGGGCCCTTTAATTTCTTAAGCAATTTTCTAATAAATATTTAATACAACAAATCTTATTTTTACAATGGTAAGCAATATTTTTGGAGTCTTGGTGTATCCTGGTGGCACCTTGTGGTATATTGGGAGTGTCAAGATGGTAAATAGTTGGACCCGTTATAGTCTTCACCGTTGGTGGATTTGGAGCTATGTGATAATATCTGGATATGGTGTGTTGTGGTTTTCTTTACATGTACCTTCTTTTAATGGCGCACCATTATTATTGTTGATCAGTATTTAGCATTAAAATGATACATCGGGGTTTCGCAAGTCCTTATTTTTGAAATTATTTCCTGGAAAACCCCCACATATTTGACCAGTTTTAAGTCATTATTTGAATCTCAATCACTCTTTATTAACGTCTTACAAACAACCAATACATAATATCGGGTTAATCATTATACCAGTAGACTAGGGCACTGTTTCACGTTTCTTGTCGTCGAGGAGGTAATGAAAAAAGAATTGCATGGGGCGATCGGAATACAAATTTAGAACGCAGGCTTGAGAATCAATTCTCATTTTTGCTTTTCCTTAAAATTATTTTAACCGAATCTTTAATGACACAAATAAATTGCATGTTTCTACTATAGTTGATCTATGCAACTGACGCTTTTCACACAAACACACTTATTTTGATGTCTTTGCATAAAGATGTATCATGAGCGGATCTGGCAGAGATAGCTATCGATGTCACCATGCTTCAGGGCATTCGAAACGGAAAGCAAAACAAGAAAAGAAAGTAAAGAGAAAGAATTACTGAAAACAATTCCGAAAATGGCGGATATCTTTCGAAGAGCCGGGTCCACCTCTTGCGGGTCAGCTCTGAGACCTCAGTAGTACAACCGTCTACTTCAGCAAGTGGCGATAGTCAGTTGATATCGACTGAAACAGTCGAACAGGAGCAGCAAGGCACATCAATGGCTGTTAAAATGAGTAGAACGACGGAAACTGAAACAAGTGGATCAGGTTATGAGGTTGGGCAAACATTGCAGTCCACGGGTTCTTACTCTACTGATCTTGGTGAATGGCAACCATGTATTACTGATGACGTGCGTGAATATTGGATTTCCAAAGGAGTCTGGAGCGCCACGTGGTAAGACGTGTTTGTTTCACTTGTGCACACTGCACGTGCTTTCGTGTGCTCGACTTGGGGTCCTTTTGTCAGCGAAATGAAGTTTTCTACTGGGATGTATGCGGCCATTGGAACTGATTGAACGCTGGAACGCATCTCGTTTCGACAGCCTGCACCACTAGGTTGGATTCTTTTTTAGCGAGATTCCTTGTCTCCACGTCATTTCTCCGTCTGACTGTCGACTTGGGTTTTTTTCGTGACTCGTATGACGGCCATTCTGCAGAACGCCACGGTTGTTCGCGTTTAGTCTCTACATGTCCGAGCAGCGCTGGAAGATTGACCGCCCCACTCTAAGAAGAAATAGGAAGCGGGGTCGGCCCCTACTACTCTCTTTCTAGACTTTACCTTGCTTTATAGTGATACCATCTCGTATCCTCCGGAGTCGGGCCCGTCCGCACCACTATACCAAACCATGACGACTGGAATATACCCTAGTCTGATACTCTCTCTCGTTCAGATGGATCTGGCTTCTCATGATCTGTACTTCAGCACAGCACTACACCTTCAACGTCTATTGACTGTCAATCTAGGGGTTTTCTTGACGGGATGCAACCCATCTCGTCCCTTTGAGCTATGCACCCAAATGGCCTTAACGAGGCCACTCGCGTGGACATATTGATCGGACTTTAAACTTTTAGATCTGCATTCAAAATTTTATGTCAAAATTACTTCTTTTTTAAAAATATTATTAAATAGTCCGATCCTCTCTTCTTTCTCTTATTTAATTTTGGATTATCCTTCTAAAATGCTCCAAATTATATAAATATTCGGCCGAGCAGTCAATTCTTTTTTTATTTTTGGCTTGTAACCTTTTTTTGTTTAACTTTTTTTTTTACAACTTTTTTTTACTAATTGCTATTTTCAAAATTCTGCCCATTTTCACCCCCCCCCCCCCCCCTCCATCCCGAGTCAGGCCACCGATCTTATCGGAGGTCGGACTCAGGATGGGCGTGTTCGAAACCCTAGTGGTATATGGGCACGTTAAACTAGTTATCATCATCATCACCAAAGGAAATCTGCTTGATTGCCAGCACGCGGATTCTGACTTCTTAAATTCCTCACGAATTCCTTACGAATGTACCAAAATGAGAAGACTGCCCGACACTGCCAAAAGTCGTTCTTTATTCATGTGCATAAGCCAACAAATGAACGTATTTCGAGAAACTGGTTATGCTATTCACCTAGCAGAGGTTGTTTCTTCTGTTTTCCCTGCAAACTTGTTTCTGACAACTCAGTTTTTGCAAAGCAAGGTTTTACTGACTGGAAGAATGCCAGCAATCTGATACATCGTCACAAAACTAGCGCTGCACACCGACAAGCGATGATTGTCATACTTACACGCAAGGACAGTGGAAAACGTGTTGACTCTCACTTAGCCAAACTGAGTCAGAAGTGACTACTGACATGCAGTACTTGTTCACCTTTCAGAAATTATTCGGTTTTTGGCAGAGAGAGGTCTTGCATTCTGTAGTACTGACGAAACAATGGGTTCACCTCATAATGGCAACTATCTGAGGCTGATTGAGTTGTTGTACAAGTTGGACCCTTTCCTTGCACAGCACATCACAAGATACTCCAATAAGGGCAAAGGAACCACATCCTATCTGTCAAAAACTGTGTGACGAGTTCATCAACTTAATGGGAACTTGCGTTCTCGACCGCATTATTTATGAAGTGAAAGAGGCCAAGTATTATTCCGTGTCTGTTGACTCTACTCCCGATTTGTCGCACGTAGACCAGCTTACAATTATTTTGCGATGCGTACTGCCACCAGGACCCGTAGAGCGATTCGTCAAGTTTTTACGTATGCAGGGGCACAGTGGTGAGCAACTTGATCAGAACCTGAGTGACTTTCTTGCTGAACATAACATCAGCCTGAGTGACTGTTGTGGACAGTCATATGATAACGCCAACAACATGTCTGGCAGGTACAATGGAATGCAGGCGCATGTTCGAAAGCTAAATCCATTAGAAGAGTATGTGCCATGTGCTGAACACTCACTCAATTTGGAGGGTCAGTTCGCAGCCTCATGTTGCGAACAGGCAACAATGTTCTTTGTTTTCATACAGAGTTTATATGTATTTTTCTCTGCATCGACGTACCGTCGGTCTGTACTAACTGATGCATTGTCTGAGATCACACTACCGTGTGTAAAGCACATGTCTGACACAAGATGGTCGGCCCGAGTTGATGCACTGAAAGCACTGTACATGGGCTATAGTCAAATAAACAACGTCATCGACAGTATTGCTGCAGATGAAAATCAGAAAGGTGAATGTCGACAAGAAGCACGTGGGCTTGCAGCAATGATGGACCGATTGGAAACGGGCATACTAACTGTACTGTGACATCAGGTGTTGGAGAGATTCCAGATGTGCAGCGCTAGCCTGCAGTCAGCAGACCAAGACTTAAACACTGCATGCGCTCTATACAAGTCACTGATTGTGTTTGTTCAGAAGCTCCGGCCTACGTTTGAAGACTGAACAAAAAGTCAAGGAATTAACAAATTCTGCTGAATATCGGCAAGACACACAAAGAGTGTGCAAACGCAACCGTAACTATGATCATGAGTTTGGATTGTCATCAGAAGAGGAGAAAACTGAAACGGCTGCAAACAAGTTTCGAGTCGTGAGTTGAAGGTGGGCAGAATTTGGAATACGAATTTAGCAGTTAGGTAAAAAAAAACTAAAGCCAGAATTCATACTACTCATGCCAGGACAAAAATTTAAGTCCAAAGAATAAAATTAGAGTGCTCGACCGAAAGGGTTTTAAGGTGATTTGAGTAATTTAGACTGTTCGGACTGTTCACAATTTTATTTTTTTTAAATAAAAAAATAAAATGCTGCCCAAAATGTTTAAAATCCAACTAAGCCCATGGTACGGTTGGTGACTATGGGGATAAGATGAAGTGCTTGGCTTTGAACTGCGGCACCAGTTTCCTCCAACGGTGGGCTAGCAAGGTCTTGGCTAGCTCGATGGGCACCGGCGATGATCTTCAGTACTCTGTGGACGGTGTAGTTGTCCATGTCTTTGAAGAGTATTCCCTGTCTGTAGAGATCATCCCGGCGTGACGTCACCACAAGTCCAAACTTCCCGTCTCGTAGTTCCATGGCGTGGATGGCACACTCAACTCCGTCAGGAAACTTCTTAAAGTTACCCTCAAGAATGGCTCCCGGCAGTGAGCTGGTGTCCAAGTTGTCCCCAACTAAGTATCGAGTGACGCTCCAGGGGGCGTCCCTGTCCCGGGCAGTCGCGGAAGGCCGGCCTTGGCTGCCTGGTCACTACTCGGTGGGTTGACAGCCTTCCGCTTCACAGCAGCACCATCCATAGGGGTCTTGGCGAAGCCACCTGGGGGTGGGGTATTCGACGCCGACAGCCTTAAAGGGGTTGGAACGGGAGACTCACGCCGTGGAGTCTCGCAGACTGGTCCACTGGCTCAGTTTGTTCAGACATATCTGTGTTGGCTGGCACTGGTTCGTCGGGTCCCGGGGATAGGGGCGGCGACGCAGACAGGACCGCCACTGGCGGTTGAGCCGCCAGTTTAGGTCCCTCCTGAGCCATCCCTGGTGTAGGTTTGCTCTCCCTCCTTCCTCTTACCTTCCTGTTCGTCGTGTTCGTTACTGCGTCGGTATACACCAAAGTCATGGTTGCCCGTGACCCAATGTAAGCAATGCGGTACTCCAACAAAGAGCCGTAGCTTGCAATAAATCCCCCCTTAACTCGAGAGAGCAGAGCGACATCTCATTCAGATAGCGGATTCCATTCAGATTGCCATCCACCACATAAAGGGGGGTCCTGTGGTGGATAGAGATGCCGCCCCACACCATGACGCTGCCACCACCGAACCGGTGACGTTGTCTAACGTTAACGTCAGCGAAGCGCTCCCCAGGACGTCTGTAGACACGAACCCGACCGTCGTTGAACTGGAGACTAAACCTGGACTCATCAGTGAACATCACTCGACCCCACTGAACACGTTGCCACCGCAGATGAAGCGTGCACCAGTGACGTCTGGCCGTTCTGTGACGTGGTAGGAGTGGTGGTCGAACAGCCTGGCGACGGCGGCGTAGATTATTGCCTCTCAGACGATTGCGTATGGTTTGATCAGACACTCGAGTTCCAGTCGCAGTCCGCAGATTGTCACGTAATCGGCGTGCAGTGGTTGTGCGTTGACGTAGAGCCATATTGGTGATGTAGGGTCCTCTCTATTTGTAGTGCTTCGGGGTCTTCCCGAACGTGGACGATTTCGAACAGAATTCGTTGCTTGGTACCGTTGCCACAGTCGGCCAACGACACTCTGACTGACACCAAGTCTCAGAGCAACATTTCTTTGCATATTGCCATCCTGAAGCCAAGCAATAGCCCTTCCTCGATCTTCGATAGTCAGTTGAAGTCGTACCATTGTCGAATTTGGAGTGTGCACCGTACACGAACGCAAGCTCCAATTATACAGAAATTCAGCATTGGGAACATGGAATACACGTGCAAAGCGTGCAAATGAAGCGCTTTGTGAAAAAGCAAGTTATGGGCACTTAGCAGACCTTTCGCTTTCGCCCTAATTTACGTGCAAATGTAAGCATGTTTTCGCCATTAGAACTAGTCGACAGTGTCAATGACAGTGGATTTAAATTCATTTATGGGTTGCTTAGACCCACTTTCGTCAAAATGGAACAATACCATGCGTGACATTATGGTCTAGCTAATATAATTGACATTCAGAAAATAATGTCGAAAATATCGTCTGACCCTTAAATTCTTTTGAGTAGTATATATCATATAAGAGATACTTGCTACTAATACAAAATGGCGGGTTTCCTTTCTAGGTAGGTAGGCAACAAGTTTAACGTGGTTATATAGCAAAGGCATTTTGTTTAATTAATTTTTGTGTAAATCCAATTAAGGTTCAAGGACGCTGTCCTTGGCACACATCTCAGTTGTCTGATCAGGGGTCTGTCTCAGGTCAGCAGGTAGTTATTTAAGTTGACAATTTAGAACATTTTAATATTACACACACACACACACACCCCCCCCCCCCCCCCCCCCCAACAGCCACAAAAAATAAGGGGAAGGTGTTCTATGAGACACACCAAACACTATTTCTATTATATTATATGCTCAAAGGAAATTTGTCATATATGGACGCTTTATTTTTAATGGACTGACCTTCAAACTGTATCCACATCATTGATGATCAAGAACTTTTATTACAATTTGTAGGTGATACTGACCTTTATTCTAAACTTTCATTTTGTCTATCTGTGATATTTGTATTTTTAAAACAGTTCTTTAACTCTTGAATTTTTGTATTGATGTTGCTACCTCTTAAGTTAGGCATTTACCATAGTTTGACACCCAATAGCTGATGCATTTTTCGTTTTGGGGCCTCATTGATTTTCTATTATATTCTATATTAAAGTTTTATTTATAAAATTCATTGATAGCTGATAACTTTATTAAATTTAGGGCCAAGGAGGTTAAGGTTGGTTCAGGCCCCACAGAACATATTAACATTCAGGCCTCACGGGAAATACTAACATTAAAGAAATAAGACGTCGAGAAATGTCAATCGTATTCAGAACTTGGGCGTGAGCACAAGAGGGATGGGAAGAAGGGTAGGTCAGATCAAACGATCTAACTCTAAGGCCAAAATAGCTATGCATTACGGTTTTAAAAAAACACAAAAAAAACAAAAACAACAACTTCTGACTACCATTCTTATGTTCGTTGAATTGTTTTGTGGTTAAATTATTATATGACATGATTTTAATCAGACGCTTAGTATGTAAATAGAACTCACGAGAAACGTTTAGCTAGCTAGTGTCTTAAAAATAAGGATTATAGTAACAATTTTTTAATCCTTCTATTTTCCTATTTTTTCTATATTTTTCTATATTTTTAATCAAATCAGCTGATCGTGTTTGTAAAAAGTTTTGTTTCAGCTGTTATTGTGATAGTTGGCTTAGATATAACACTGGCATGTTCTGTTTTGTCAGATGGCCCAATCCCAGGCAGTATTAACTTCAGTTCTACTGCAAGTGTCGAAGAAGGACACAATCTGACTGTGGACTGCACTGCTGACTGTAACCCGTCATGTGACTACTCCTGGACACTGGGTGATAATCAAATCACAACAAGTCCTCTGTTAAATCTGACAGACATCAGCAGGAATCAGGACGGGAATGTATACACCTGTACAGTGACAAACATTGTTACACTTGCATCTATAAGTAAAGACTTTATGCTGACAGTCACTTGTAAGTATTTTACTATAACAGAGTATTTATATATGAATATGAAATTGCAGTTTTTACAGTAGTAGTATACAGGAGCTGATGTCACTTCTCATCCAAGTGGAAGTACCAGAGGTGACGAAAAAGATACAAAACTTGGATGGGGTGAGGTTTTTTTTCAATGAATTTTTCAATATACTTTTCGTTTGTTAAATTGTAAGTATGTATATGCATCTGTCCAACACATACTGCATATCTTTGCCTGTAATTCGATCTCGGCTATACGTCGAGTCCCTAAGTCAAACCATATTAAACAACTTATAAATATTAAAGTATTTCTTATTTTTAGCAAATGAGAAAGATAATATTTGAACAAAAGAAAATTATATTACAATCGTTGGCTTTGTGCCAATCTGATTAAAATCAGTTCTACTGGTCTACCAGTAGATTTAACAGCATTACGTGGACTCCCATCTCCAGGTCACATTTCATCTATAAATAACAATTTAAATATCGACCAATTACACTTCGCCTATTTTAGCATTATTCGAGAGCATACAAATGCTAAAAATATCGAGGTGAGACTACTTATGCAATAGGCAAACTTGTTGATCTATTTCAACATTGAAAAAACAGGGGGAAAAGTGCAGTAATAAACTCTGGATTGTATACTAGTATAAACAGATTTTATGACTATACCATCACTTGTTTTTTGGGGGGTTTTTGCGTCTTGAAACAAATTTTATATAAAATTCTATATTTAAAGTAGTTTCTGGCTTACTTCGTAATTCACGCGAATCATTTCATATTCCCTCAGCATAATCCTAAATGTTTTCAAATTCTTTTCAAATCACTGTCATGATTTTGCAAGTAACTTTTTCATTGGTCGAATGAAAGGTCAACTTGACATGAGCTCCAACGGGGTGTTGTTAGATCCACATGTAATAGTAGAGCTAATTTTAATTACATTGCTTTTGTACATTGCGATATGCATATTCATGTTTTTAAGCCCAATCATTATGTGTTCGATATGATTTATACTAAACTGTTCTACGGTCAAAATGCCTATTGTTTTTACACATAAATAAAGATGCTATAGAGACCACTAAACAGAAACCAAACTAGGCAGGGTCTGTACACATCCTTAAATTCCTTAAAAATCCTTGAATTTTATGAAGCTGTTTTCCAGAACTTGAAAGTCCTGGAATATGGTCATTTTTGCACTTTGTCCTGAAAATATCCTTCAAATTTGAAACTTTATTTTCCTGTTCCTTTAATTACCATTTGAACACTTGATCCAACACCAAGTCAGAATCCAATCACTGATGTTTTCCAAACTTTATTTTCGCGTTCTATATTCACAGTTCGGCCACAAGTCAGGATCCGATCATCACAGAGTTCCTTTAGTTAATCTATAGTGGGCATGTGCAGGTTAAATGAAAGTTCAAATGGACTAAACAACACTTGATAATATATTGCGGTTTGGTTTTTGTGTGTGTGTGTGTGTGTGTGTTTTGGGGTGGGTTTTTTTCGTTTATTAAACTAATTTTAATACAGTAATAGCGGACTGATTACTTATGCAAAAGGGAAAAGAGAAAACCAAGCACACATACACATACACACGCGCGCGCCCTTAAGATGTGCGGGTGTGATTGCGCTCGTACAGCGCAGGTAATTTCAATCTGACAAATGTAAAAAACAGGGCACATTACACTCAACAACGGCGCACGTAAAATAGATGGGTATATTTATTTCCGGTTTTAAAAAAATCAACAGTTTCCATAGCTCATTTAGCTGATAGGAAGGTCCTTTTATTACAACAATAAACATTAAATACATGGCGGTGGTTTCCATGCAGTCGTTAAACTGGTAGTTCTCTGTTTTGAAGAAATCGGGAAATACTGGTTTAATAGACTATTTTGTAGACGTACCAGTCAAAATCCAATCAGAGCTACACTACCTATTTTATTTATTTTGGTGAGTGATTTTTCACTCGCCTTGGAATATTGAGGTGTGCCATTATCCACTCGCCTATAATTCCCCCCCGCCCAAAAAGGAAGAAAAAAAGAAGAAGAAAAGGACTGTAACCTACAAGTCTCTGTTTTGTGTAGTGAACAAAGTAATGCAACTGGTGTGTTTATTCAAGTTGAATATCCAGTGCCAATAGTCTCAGTATGCACATACAACAACTATGAAACTTGACCATTTGAATTACAGAAACATTAAAGTCCGTCAAACAGATACATTTATTCATAGTTATCTGCACGATTCTGCCTGCCTAGAGACAAAATAAAATGTGGAGCACTGTTAACAGTCCGTGTTTGATGTATGTGAACATGTTAATATTAAACTAGAAGATTTAACACAATATATCTGTATTAAGTGTTCAAACACGTTTGCATAATTTCATCTTGGTTCATGATAAACATGCATATAGCACTTGTGTTAAAACTGCAATACAAGCAATTATCAATGTTCAAGTTTGGATATACTGTGTTCAAGATGAACCATGAATTTGTTTTCACTTAAATTATAATTACTGAGTGATGCATTTCAAATTGTTATTATTGATTTATACATATCTTAGCTTGATTTAAGTTATACTAGTTCAAACATTGGATACCTAGCACAGAGTTGCATTTAACATTTTATGCAACAGTGTGAATGAAAACACCAGCTACAATACCAATCCAAAAGTAACTTGATATGACATTAACGTAATTCAATAACGTCTATTAGAAGCATACTTATCTGCCCTTGACTTGCATAGCGCTAAGCGGCCCCAATCAGTCACTAAATAATTTCTGGCACGTTCACGCTCCAGTCGCTTGCAACAAAGGTCCTTTGTTACTATTACTTGTGGAGTAGTCATCGACTTGTTCTTTCATTTTTTTCACGTTAATAAAGTTTAATATTACTATTATTGTTTGTCAGAGTGTGTGCAATCTCCTTCTTTTACAGAAAAGAAAGTGCACAATATGTTTTGTGCTCTACAGGAATACTTACAAGCATGTCTTTCATAGAACAATGACTTTGCATCAAGGCTTGTTCGGCCAGTCTGTCTTCTCACATGGTGCTTCGTAAATATATTTTGGCACGTCGTAGTCAAAAGAAAGCCGCATCCCCCCTCCCCCTAAAAAACCCAAAAAACAAACAAACGTGATTAATGTTTGCCACGGTGACTGCATTGTACGGCAACGATGTCTTACTCAGGGTTATTTATTAAATCCAAATAAACAGTATAAATTAACTATAGATAGGTTATTAATGGCCTATGCGATGGAGACAAAGGTTAATATCTAAATATTTGATTTATCATGTATCATTTATTTGTAATATTTTATCTAATTTTTTGTTTCTATTAAATTACATCTGGGCGCCGGGCTCATAAGCTGGTAAACAGCACCGAGTGGCGGTCCTGGAATCGCATTTGGAAAGTTCCCGGGGGGGGGGGGGGGGGGGGGGGGGGGGGGGGGCAATACTTGGTTGTTGCTTCTCCGGCCCCGACTGGGACTCCCCCTTATTATATGCACGTAATGTCCATTAGGGTATGCGGTTTGGGAGTGCTATCTCGCTTAGTCCGGTACCTGGATGAAATAAAACTATTAAAATAAAATTAAAATTAATATTTATTTTTCCTTTCTTACTCCTCAGTCGCTCTCCCCGGAATTTAATAATTTATTTAATTTAATTATTTTTTTAATTATTAATTAACCTTATTTTCTCATTATATTATAATATTAAGCTAGGGGTAATTCTCACCTTGTTGTACAATTCTAGGGTTATACTTGGGATAACACTGGGTATCTATAGGCTAATCTTTATGCCTCTTTGTTTATTGTAGTTTTTAATATATAATAAATTTTAACTGTATATTACTTTGTTTGATTTGTATGCCCGTTGTCCCCCCCCCCCACACACACACACATTTTAGTGGTGGTGGTGGTGGTGGGGGGGGGGGTGCAGTTAAATATATATATATATATATATATATATATTTTTTTTTTAAATTATATTTAAATTGGTTGGAGTTTATCCGCCTTGCCCCCCGTTTTATTTGGGGGGCCGGGCGGGTTTTCATTTTTAGCCAATTACTTTTAATTTTTGTTTTGTTGTGTAATGTATTAGATTGGTTGGGGTTTCTCCGCCTTGCCCCCCCCCCCCCCCGTTGTGTCGGGGGGGGGGGAGGGGGCTTTATCTTTAGCCGATTACTTTTAATTTTTGTTGTCTTGTTTTGTTGTGTAATGTATATATGTTGTATGATTGAATGTGTGATTGTTGCTCGGATTATGGGGGGAGGCTTATCTGGCAGTAATCCCCTCCCCGTTCCGGAAACTGCACCTTATACATGTATATAGTTCGTCTTTTTAAATTTGTTTAATATCTATTTTAAAAATAAAATAAAATAAAATATAATGTAGGTTACTGGCATGCTCGCTCATAATCTGTTTCATATTTTTTATCATTATTTTAACTATGTTTTAAATTTTTAATTAAACAATTATATAATTTAACAGGGCAGGTAACTGGGTAGGGACACTCTCCTAGTGACCTTCTACTAAAGCTTTAGGTCACTCTACTAGTGACCTTCTACAAATGATTGCCACGACTGGATCGAGCTGCGGTTGGACACGGTGGGGTGGGGGTGTGGTTGTGGTGCCGGTGATTAGGTTTTTGGGGGCCATAGGGCGTAGGCGGTTTGGCCGTAGGTTTCTGTGAAAGTTCAGGCCCCCCTTCTTGCCCCCTCCCCCCCCCCCCTCCTCCTGGTCACACCAAGGCCCGAAATACGACTGGTAATCTTTTTAAATAAATATTAAATTTAATATAACTTTTCTGTGGGCCGGGCTTACCCCCCTACCCTTTCCTTTGCCTCTGGGGACTAAATATTATTAAAAAAATTTTTTTAAATAAATTATAATTTTTTTATTTTTATTTTTAGACTTCCCCATCTAAATTTGCGTTAATTTTAAATAATTATATAGGTGTAGAGTAGGGATTTCTGCATTTCTTTTGGGAACGCATTCAAAATTATTAATGTCGACATAATATATTTACTCTTTTTGAACTCCAGTTTAAAATTTCAAAATGTTATTATAGTTAGGTTTTTCCTGCCCCGAGTCAGACCACCGATTATATCGGAGGCCGGACTGGGGATAGGCGTGCTCGAAACCATAGAGATATGTGAGCACGTTTAAAACATCTAATCTAATCTAATCTGGCACGTTCACGCTCCAGTCGTTTGCAACAAAGGTCCTTTGTTACTATTAATTGTGGAGTAGTCATCGACTTGTTCTTTCATTTTTTTCACGTTAATAAAGTTTAATATTACTATTATTGTTTGTCAGAGTGTGTGCAATCTCCTTCTTTTGCAGAAAAGAAAGTGCACAATATGTTTTGTGTTCTACAGGAATACTTACAAGCATGTCTTTCATAGAACAATGACTATGCATCAAGGCTTGTTCGGCCAGTATGTCTTCTCACATGGTGCTTCGTAAATATATTTTGGCACGTCGTAGTCAAAAGAAAGCCCCCCCCCCCCCCCCCCCCCCCCTAAAAACAAAAAACAAAAAAACAAATGTGATTAATGTCTGCCACGGTGATTGCATTGTACGGCAACGATGTCTTACTCACGCACACACACACACGCACACACATACACAAACACACACGCGCGCGCACACACAAACACACACTCATATGTATATACATGTGTGTATGTATGTATATGTGCGTGCGTACTTGTGTGTGGCTTGTTTTGTAGACTATTGTTTATTTGGGGCAGATTTGTTGTTACTTGGGTTTTCTTGGGTGGGATACAATTGTTGAGGGGGTTTTATTTTTAAAAAATTAGGTTTTTTTGTTTTGCCTGCCAATTACGCTTATAATCATGTATACAATAATGGTTTCATTTTAACATGTTGGGCATCTACCTACCTTAAATAATCGGCATGCAAGACTAACATAAATATGTTTGCAAACATATTTTTGATGTAAACAAAAGAAGTACTCTTAATATAGGTAGATGTTTTTAGGTTAAATTATATATTTAGCTTTTATTTCAGCAAAACATATACTTTATAATGCAATGTACATAATATTTAGTCAAACAGGCGCGTGTGCAGAACATTGTGTTAAGGAAGTCTAGACTGGCTAGTGGTGTTTTTAGGGGAAGGGTCGGGTCATGCATTGAAAATAAAAAGGGGGAAGGGGCTGTTTTTGTAAATAATTTAAGTTTGGTTTGATGTAAAAATTTAAATAAAAGTGTTTTGGAAAGAATAAAAATATACAATTTTTGTGTGTACTAATTAGCTTGTAGTAAATTCCATAGTATAAAAAAATGCCTTTCCCGTGTTTCTATTATCTATTACAACTGTGTTACTGTCACACACAATTCATTAAAACTGCAGGTGTGTTTGTATGTTTAAATGAAATTATGATAATTAATGTGAGTCGATATTGCAGCTTTGAAAACAAAATAAACAATTTCCAGGCAAGAAAACCAAAACAAAATCAGGGTGGGTGACAGGTCGCTAGATTCATCTCCTATATTTAACACATGGTCAGTTATGACAAAAGGCAATTTCATCAACTTAATTTTTACCTGTATCATTCTTTATTTTTAAAAGCATAGGTGGGGACATTTATGATACCAGGGACTGGCATGCATAAATCTCTGCTGCAGATTCACAAATGACTGTGGTCATTCGATCATTCGGCCATTCTAACTGTAACTGGAATGCGCCGGAAATGGTTAGGGGACGTATCTCTGCCTATTTTTTCTCGCGAATGTATAATAGAGGCTATAGATACAATTTTATGTCCACTTGATTGAGTAAGTAATTGGCAATGCACATGTGCTTGGGTATGCAGTGTTCTTTTGATCCCTAACAATATATCAATGAACCACTGCAGTTCAATTATATGTTTACTGGTTATTTATTGACATAGACATCCATTTGGACTCACGTAATCGGCAATTTAAGAATGAATATGCAGTGATACAAAATGTTACATTCTGTTACTTTTTCAATGTATCCCTCACTTAACATGAATTTATTTTTATTAAACATATATTTACTCAGCGATGTATTTGAAATGTATATTACTGTTTCATACATATCTTAGCTTTATATTTGTTATACCAGTTCCAAAATGGCATGCCTACAGCACAGTAGATACAACAAAAACAAAACCGTGTGCCAGAACGGGAAAGTTCTTTCTAATTGTAAAACTTTTTTTTATTTGCCTAATTTTAATTGAGTCTGTTTAAATATTTAACTTATAACTAATCGCAGTTATAGAGTTATTACATAACTTGATGCAATTACTGGAGTTGTATTTGTGTTGTGGTTTGTGAACAACCGTTGTTGTCAATTTTGCCTTTGTAGGATCTGCTGAGCAGTAAACTAATGTTGTGTAGCCTGTGTTTTCTGTTGTTTGTGTGTGGACTTTCTACATTCAGTGTCTTTCTGCTTTCTTCCAAGATAGCACACTGAGCTCAGTCATTACGTCCATTTACGCTCGTATTGAAAACCATATACCTACTGGTTAACATGATTTACTAAATCAAGTAGGGAACACATCCCCTCATCATAGTCAATTTATGATCGTAGTGAAAACCATGTATCTACTGGTTAAGATGATTTATTAAATCAAGTAGGGAACCCATCCCCTCATCATAGTCCATTCACGCTCGTATTGAAAATCATATACCTACTGGTTAACATGATTTACTAAATCAAGTAGGGAACACATCCCCTCATCATAGTCAATTTATGCTCGTAGTGAAAACCATGTATCTACTGGTTAAGATGATTTATTAAATTAAGTAGGGAACCCATCCCCTCATCATAGTCCAACTTTAAATCATAGTGATGGGGTATATGTAGCTGAAATAAATCCCGTGGGACGGTGACTTGTTAAACTTATTGATCGGGGTGGGTTTGTAGAGTGGCTTCTTGTGCCTGGACTGACTGGACTGATTAGGGTCAATTAGTATTGTTATTGAATTGCATCACAACATTTATCGTCAGTCACAATCTGTGTTATGAACACTGGACATTGTAAACCGATGAAGTACCTGTCTGTCTGCTTTATTAGCACCGTTGTGGGTATTGTCATTGTTGGGGAATTTTCATTGTACAAATTGTGAACCAGCAAAATGCCAGTATATCTACAGACGACACTCGTGGCAGCAGACATGTCTTGTCAAACGTCACTCTGATGTGTGCAGACATTGGTGGTTTACGTACGTGTAAGAGTTATAGCAGTGAATAGTATCGCTGTGTTGATTTATAGTGTTGTATATTTCTAGATGATCCAGAGCACGTCTGCCTTTAGTGCAGGTGCTATATCGGGAATTGTGATCGCTGTTGTTCTGGCTCTTGCTATTCCTACTGTGTGGATAATTTATAAGAGGTATTTATATCATCTATAATTATATGTGTAGGCAAATTTTGATAACTTGAATTTGAAAGGGGCGATGGAATAGTTCGATTTTCAAAAGTTCGTATATCACTCTTCAAAACTGAAAGTGTTGCAGGTGCATGATTTCATTCAGTTTTGTAATAAACGTGTGGTGCACTTCCCCCATCCCAAACTTTTAAAATTTAGCTATGCCTGTTGAAAGGTGAATTAGTATATAAATGGCAGTTCACCACACACCTAGCTGGCGGCATTTTCTGGCTCCTTTTCTCTATGTTTTAAAAATAAATAACTAACTAAAGAAAACAGCTCAGCTAGACCCGGCTACTGGGGTCCCAATGATGGGTCAGGCTGTTAAAAATCGGTTACTTGAAAATTCACCTTCATTTGACTTATTTTCGTACTTATATCCAATTAAGGTTCAAGCAAACATCTTAGCTATCTAGCCTGTCTGTCCAGGGCAATGGGTTAATTGCTAGTTGGTTAGTGAGAGAGAAGACGGTGTAGTGTCCTTACTCCTACCAATGAGCCTTTAAGAACTCACTCTGGGTTAGAGCCGGTATCCCGCTGCGAACTCTGTACCTACCAGTCTGTAGTTCGATGGCTTAACCACTTAAGTATATTCGGCGACCACGTATTGTGCCATCGTCAACGAATCGCCACATGATAAACGGACATAGTGGTGTACACAGGGTAGATACTGGATAATCACTCTGGACCTCTTGGATAGGCGTTGTTGCGTTTGGAGACATAAAGATGAACACCAACCATACCATACTGGGACCGATTGTTGTCCTGTGTGCTCACCGTGATGGTCGACGGTTTGAGTGACGGTTTGTGTTTCAAGATGGCAATGCTCCGACTGGCCGTGCATATATTGTAAATGACTACCTTCAGCAGCAAAACGTTACCAGAATGCCATGGTCAGCAACGAGCCCTGACCTTTCCCCCATAAATATATAAAAATTTATTTTATTTTGGCATGTGTATACTATTCTTAAAATAAAAAACCTTGCAACATTTAGCATGCCGCTGTTGGTGTCACGTACTAACGAAATCACGTCGTTCTTGTAGATTATGCTTGCTTGCTATAGATATGGAACAAAATCCAAGTGTAAATTCCTCAGCTGATACGCAGTCAGTTTAGGATTGATCCCTTAGGTGGCCCATTGGGCGATTTCTACTTCCAGTCAGTGCACTACGACTGGTATATCAAAACTGTGTGCCAACCTCTGGTGGATGGTGCATAGAAAAGATCCCTTGTTATTCATGGAAACAATATGTGGTTTCCTCTTTTAACATTATATGTCAGAATTTCCAAATGTTTCACATCCAATGGCCTATACTAAATAAATCAATGTTCTAATATACGACCGTGTGATTTTGACTTCAAATATTATTATTATTATTATTATTATTATTATTATTATTAAAATATTTGGCAATTCGTAAATGAATTGGGTGACACATTCGTCTAACAATTATTTATTTTTGTATACCAGATAGTGCGTGTATGTGTATGTGCGTGTGCGTGCATATATATATATATATATATATATATATATATATATATATGTGTGTGTGTATGTGTGTGTGTGTGTGTGTGTGTGTGTGTGTCTGTGTGTGTATACCAGTGAATAGTATTGCTATGTTAATTGATAGTGTTGTATATTTCAAGATGATCCAGAGCGCATGTCTGCCTTAAGTGCAGGTGCTATACACAAAATAAGAATTCAGCAAATATTTACCTTGTATGTGTCTTTTGTCTGTCTCTCCACTCCTATATCATATGTGTGGAAAGACAAAGCTTTCCATCTCGTTCGCTTTATGAAACATTCTACATTCACATTAGCACATTCATTTCATGTCGCAATTATATAGCAATAATTATAACTGATTTCTTTTTAAGAAATATTTGTGCAAGTGAGTTAAAAAGGATGTCATAGCAATACTGTTTCTAAGATGTGTTAACATACTAATTGTTACCAAGATTACGATACTCGGGAAATAAATTGTATTAGTCATTTGCCAATGACAAATTCTTGATAACTCGATAAAAATGTATCATCCCCTATTTATTTTGGTTATTTCAATACTAATCAATATCATAACACATTGATAATTTAGTTAGCATAACACTAAAATAAATATTACTATTTATGTCATGTAACATTAGGAATAAATCATAGATTGTATTTATTTCCAGGAAAATAAAGAAGAAAGCTGAAGATGTGCAGAACGAATCTAATAACTAACGGAAACCAAAATCAAGTTCACAACCCTGCATGTTTCCGTAATTAGTACCTGACAAATATAACACTTGTTTGTTTGCATCAAATGGGAGCTGTGTAATCAATCATATTAAAATTAATATAAAAACAATCATTAATTTTACACTACTTACATTTTCACGATAAAGCAGTACGATGACATTAAAGGCAGAATTGCATGTACAATTACTTTGTATAGCTGTTTCATTTATACAAGGTATTTTTGTGCTAGGCCATACCTGAGTTTGCCTTCCAATAATTTCGAATGTAAAAATAAAGATGTATTACAAAATAAAATGAGAAATGACTGCTAAAACATTAGGACACATATTCTAGATACACAGAAGCTGGTATTTTAAAAAAACCCATGTATTTAATATGTAATTTTAGTCACAAAAAGATTCTGTTCATCGAAAACATCTTAAGATGGTCAGTAAACTCAGGACAATTCCTTCAATGACAGTATGTTAACAATTGTTTTATTTATTTACACTCAGATTGTTTTAAACTAAATTAATAAACAAATACATTTATTTCAGTTTTTATGGATTTAAAACGTAACTATATGTTTTAACTTTATTCCTTATAGTGCCAATGTCAATTCAACACATATAGTCCGTGCAAAAATAACACGGAATTGTAAAGTGCTTGCATTATATGCACATATTCACATTCAGTACGACTATAGTCCCTCCCATCCCCCTACAAACATGGGGGCTTTTTTAGATAACAAGAAAAGTAAAAGTGTAAATAGTTTGTTCTACTAATAAATTAAACAGTTTTGCTGTAATTATTATTGGCATATAGCTGAATGTATAATGGAGAAAGTTAATAAAAAATAACAAGTGTGGAAGCTGTCATTATGCAACGTTGACACTGTATCTTTAAGATGGTTTACCATTTTGAATGTTATTTTTATTTATATTTCATTACATTATATTCACAAAAAGATTATGTTCATCGGAAACATGTTACGATGACAGTAAACTCAGAACAGTTCCTTCAATGGCAGTATGTTAACAATTGTTTTATTTATTTGCACTGATCATGTTTTAAACTAAATTAATAAAACAATAAATTTATGTGACTTTCTACATGTTTCAGTTGCATTCCTTATAGTGTTAATGTCAATTCATCTGTTCTCATTTCATGCAAACGGGCTACATAAATTAACGTATCACACATAATTTGTGCATAAATAACACGAAAATATCAGAATTGTAAAGTGCTTGCATTATATGCACAGATTCAGATTCAGATTCAGTCCGACTATAGTCCATCTGATCCTTCTACAGACATGTTGTTTTGGGGGGGATTTGTTGTGCGGGTGTGTGTTTTTTTGGGGGGGGGGGGGGTTTGGGGGGGGGGGGGGGGTAGGGGATTGCATAAGGATAAAAGTAAAAGTGTAAATATTTTGTTCTACTAATAAACTGAACAGTTTTTCTGTAATTATTATGGACATATAGCTGAATGTATAATGTGAACGTTAACAAACACAAGTGTGGAAGCTGCCATTATGCAACTTTGACACTGCATCTTTAAGATGGTTTACGGTTTTTAATGTGATTTTTATTTATATTGCAGTATATTATTTTCTTATATTTCATTTATTTTCATTGTCAATTTTCTATTTCTATTTGTATTTTGTATTTTTATTTTTAACTTTATTTTATTTTAATTTAATTTAAATTAATTTTACTTTTAATTGAATCAATTCTCTTCTCTTCTCTCCTCTCCTCTTCTCTTCTATTCTATTTCATTTCAAACATTTTATCTATTTTAGTTTTTCCCTTAAATAAAATCATTCAGTACAACAGTTTTTCTGTTCAAGTATCATTTCTTTTAACGTTTTTTTGAGGAAGGTGGGCTTGTTTGCGTGGGGGGTTTTAACGTTTTTTGAGAGGGAGGTGGGCTTGTTTTCGTGGGTTTTTTAACGTTTTTTGAGAGGGAGGTGGGCTTGTTTTCGTGGGGGGTTTTAACGTTTTTTGAGAGTGAGGTGGGCTTGTTTTCGTGGGGTTTCTTGAGAGGGAGGTGGGCTTGTTTTCGTGGGGTTTTTAACGTTTTTTGAGAGGGAGGTGTAACACAATACCCTCACATTAACGAAACAGATAGCTAACTAATTTCTCCTGACATTAAAGGAACGACGATGGCCAGCGGAAGTCAGTCCAGAAATCTCCGAACTAATTCTCCTGACATTAAAGGAACAGCGATGGGCCAGCGGTGGTCAGTCTATAATTCATATATGAACTTTGTGGACGGTGCGAGATGACCGCGTACGACTGTGTTGACGGACAGATCCGGCCTCAAACGACCAATGTCGCTGCATGACCCGCATACCTTCCTCGTGCCAGTAGTGTTTAAAAGAAGAGCCAGCAACCTCTATCGACAGTCTTTTCTCGACCACGAAAAGCTCCGGCCAATGGCAATCCAAGAATCAACTACATTGTTGACCCAGCCGGTCGTTATACTTTCTGACGAAAGTAAAACTGAAACAACCGACAATCACGTGAGGCAGATGCAGTTCCTGTGAACATTTTATCCCGAACCACGATCATCCTATCAGATAACTCTGTGACGAGAACCCAGAGAAGAACTGAACTATACCTTGTGAAATGTGTGAAATGTGTAACTTATAACCAATTAAAATCTTCCTTAAACTTGATCGATCTTCCGAGTTTATCAACCGTTGTACGAGTGTTTCACAACGCGCGCTCGTACAGCGACGACTATAAAAGAGTACTACCACTATACAAATCATCAGAGTGTCACTAACCATACGACTGGTAGTGGCACAGGAACCGATTTGGTGCCGTGACCAGGATTCTTTCAACAAGAAGGAAACTAGCAACCGAACCTAGCAACCCTCCAGCGGAAGGAAACCTCCGGACAAGTGTAGCCAGATCAGAAAGGTAAGACCATTTGTTGTTTCCTCTAGCTTCTACCTAAGTGAACCATAATATAAAGGAATAATATTAACAATAATAATAGGTTTATCAAAACTCTTAATTTTTAAGAATTGGGTTGTTATTGTTTTTTCAAGTTTATATATAGAATAGGAAAAGCTTAAGAGACGAACAAACACCATTTAATATTTAACCCCCCCCCCCCCAAAAAAAAAAAAAAAAACCCAACTACAAAACAAAGCAAAATGGCAGAATTGGATATAGCTGCGCTATTCGGAAATTTAGGAGGCCAAATGGCTTTATTGTCCACAACGATGGACACCCACAGCGCGACACAAACGGTAACGCCGTTCCACGGTGATCCAGCGAAATGCAACGACTGGATCAAAAGTCTAGAAAAGTGTGCGACACTTTTTAACTTAAATGACCGGAAACAACGACTGATTGCTTACTCCACCAGCAGAGGTGCAGTCAGCGATCACCTACAAAGATACTTGACCGACAAACCCAACGAAACATGGGCACATATGAGAAAACCGAGCGACCAACGAGACGGAAAACTTACGTCATGCCACCAGAATCCGAATCCGAATCAGACACTGATAGCCTCCCCAAAACAAATCGCGAAATGCTAACCCAACGACTACGCCGCGAACGCGAAGATTCCTCATCGGAAGATGATATTCCCCTTATGGAATTACAGAAAAGAATACGCGAACGACAACGTATACAAAAACCGCCAAGCACAACGTCTGCCGCCGATTCAGACGACATTGTAAGCGCGTCTAGCAGTGAGACCGACATGGACGTTGAAAGCGTCAACGAAATGGCTCGCTGTACCGAGATGAAAAAAAACACGGAAACTAAACCGGACAAAGCGATAAGAACACTATTGGCCGCTGTATGGACGGCACTAAAATTAATGTAAATTATGGTATCGCGCCACAGTCAAGTGGACCCCATAAAGCGCGATAGCATACCGAAAACTGAACTTTTAAGCATATTTATTTATATAAATTCTGAATTTGGTTCCAGGTGCCACTTTTGTACACCCACTACCCAAAAGGTATTGCCACTAGAGTCTTAAATACATATGATTTGTACATTGTAGGTACCAGCCTTCTATGCTATTTTTTTCCAATGCTATGGAACAAACATCAGAAGAGATATTACAGCTTAAATAAGCGACCACGACTAATTTCGACCACGGAATATTATTTGCGAAAAATTGCCAAAATGACATTTACTAAAAATAGTAAAATGGTCATTTCTTTAAAACTATTTCTTCAATTCATTAAAGATTTTGAACAGTAATAGAATACATATTGTACTACCTAATATACAGTTTGTGTGCTCCATATGTATGAAAATGCATATTTATTTAAAGTAACAAAACGTGTGGAAAACGTCATTTTTAAAAAAGTTGAAAAATGGCTGAAAATGACATTTACTAAAATGGTCATTTCGTAAAAACTATTACTTCAATTCACTTGAAATTTTGAACAGTATTATAATACACATTATACTACTTAATAAACAGTTTGTCTGCCCCTTATGTGTGAACACAATAAAAAAAATTAAGTTAGGAAAATGTCCAAAAGGTTGTCAATTGTTTACCTTTCGATGAGAATGAGTCATTGTTATTATATGTTAAGAAGGCAGGATATCCATTTCTGCCTCACTATAATATTAATCCAGTGAACATTGTGTATACACATATACAGCACAACATGGAGTCAGTCTACTTTTGTTTACTGTTCAGTTTGCAGTATGTTGGGCAAACAAAATATCATTAATGCCAGTTCAATCCAATTTTTAAAAAAACAGCAGTATTAACATTTATACTATAGTTCATAATATTAATAGCAAAACAAGTCACATATGCTCAGTTTTAGAATATATCAAATCAGCTGTTATGCAGTGTTAATAGTGTTATGACTGTTCACTGGATAGTTGATTAACAATGTTTTGAGTTTTATTAACAATATTGCTCAACAAATTGTTGGTATTTTCCCTCAAGTTCTTTGATGTTTGGAATTATCCAAATTCTTCCATTTGAAGTATTTATTTCAAAGTCCCAGCAAAAGACGTATTTCGAGTCAACACTGTCAACATCATCTACTTGCGGCCACCGAAACGTTTTTGACTGCACAGAGCAGTTCTCGAGAAACTGCACAGAAGCAACATTTTCACTCTGAACAGACAACACCTGACCAATATAAAATGTATGGTCATAATACACAGCTACCCATAAACCTTGAGTGGCAAACTGGAATGGTGTGGATGCATTATCAACACAGCTAACCACGTCCCTGTCTGAAATGTCCCCAGTGGATGTTTTGTCACTCAAATTTAGTTCAGTGGCATTTGTATCATCATCTGAGACTAGCAGAACTTCACCATTTAAGAATGTTTTCAAATTCTTGGTAAGTACCAACACACTGCCAGTTAAACGCAGTACCTTGTCTTTGTGCCCAAGAACCATCTTTTGATATTGTATCTCTTCTCGAAGAACTGTAGACTTCTCAAATTGAAGTTTACAACTTGACAGTAGCTTGTCAACTTCAGATGCAGATAAGCATGGTCCCCCATGATCTCGCACTGCACGCACCAATTCCTCCTTCTGTTCTTTCAGCAGCTGTTCTTTTCTGACATTGCATTCTTTCACCTGCAGTAGGCTGTCTATCAGTTGTTGACGAACTTCTTGATCTTTTATCTTGCTCTCTTCACGAAGTCTTGGAGCCAAGGCAGCACTATGCTTTAGAAGCTGCTTTTGAGCATTTTCAGGCTTCTGTGCAAACCACTTACTCATTGTATGGTTTCGCTTCAACATGTTGATCGTTGAATGGTGGTGTAAAGAAGCATTTCGACGTTTGAATAGGCTAAAATCCAAGTCTCCGAAGCATGCATCACCAAGCAGATTTGTTAATTTGCAGTGTGCCATTTTCTTTTTCATTGCTGGATCATCAATTCCATGATATCTGCCACTAGGAAGAAAGTCATCCAGCTGTCGCTGAACCAAAACTGAAAAGCCTGCTACAATCTTCTGCAAAATGTGCTTCACACGGAGTGTTGGCTGTTGAGAATTTGGCACCTGTTCATACAGTGACTGAAGCACGGCATCACAGGGAACAGCAAAATCATCAAAAAGAACTTGATCTTTTTCCATCAGAGGACTTGCATCATGTGACCAAGCCTGGAAAGCAACGCTCATTTTTTCAACATAAATGTATAAGTCCAGATATGGCAACTCACTTTTGACTAGTTTCCAGTATGGACCAGTAACTTTGTGGTATAATATTCCAAGTGCTGTCATGAAGCTGTCTATTTCTTCACTCTGGGCATCAGCTGCCACACTCTGCAGTTTCAGGTTGTTGTTGGTGTGGTATTCTGTGAAGAATTTTAAAATATTCTGACGATGAAAATGAAGTCCTACTGCACCCTGGAAAAAGTTATTGAACCGATTTGACCTGAAGCTTGTTACACAGGATTTTTGTCCCTGGAGTTCACAAAAAGCTTCCCAGGAATCACGACAACCACTTTTTTCATCACCACGAGGACCTAAAGAACTGCAAGCCAGTCTGATGTATCTGCAGGCACTGGTCTCTGATGATGACCCAAATCGGCTGAAAGCTGCACACTTGTCAGGACAAAGTTTATCACCAACTTCACTGGATAATTGCGTTATAACTTTGTTAGCTTCAGTACTCAAGCCAAGTAAGAAGTGGGCGTTGCAGTGAAGAAATTCCACAGACTCATCAGTTTGAAGAATTTCTTTTCTATGGGCATCAAATTTTTTATCAAAGGCTTTCATAACACTTGCTCTGTCACTCATTAAGGCAACAAGTTTTTGCAACATATTTTGGTAATGCTGCTCTGCACTATCTTCATATATGTCAGACAGTTCTTGAAGTAGCTGGATAGCAATCTCAAGGAGAGTCTGTGCATCTTCGTGACATACTGGAGTAAATCCTGTACTCAGTGATTCACCAGTGTCCAGTGTCAACTGATGTCCCACGTATTTACGGTGATCTTTTGTTGTGCCATCACTATGCAAGTCAAAATGGGTACTTTTCTCAACAGCATCAGCGATATGACACTTTGCAAGAACATGTCCACGATCAGAAAACCGCAGTGAAGTCCGTTCTGAAAGCAAATCAGACAATGGTATATCAACATGATGCATGTGTTTTGACACAATATGAATTACTCTCGCACAACGGTCAGCGGGCACCTCAGCCTCTCCCATCAGTTCAATTACAGCCTTTATGACATCTGTGGAAAAATGAAACCTGTACGTGTCTGTATCCTTTTTTCAGTATTTTCAAGCAGTTCTGCTTCTAAAATGCCCACCTTTTCCTCCAAATCATGAATCTGGGTTTGAGATTTCTTTTTCAACAAATTAAAATTTGAGATGACATCCTTATTTTTACAGAGAGTTGTTTGCAAATATTTAACCTGTTTCTGCAGAGCTTCAATTTTAATTGCACATTCACCTTCTTTATGTTCTTTTGCACTGTTTTCATCTCTTTTCAAGTCAATTTCCCATCGTTTCAGCTTTTTATAGTAATTTGAGCCTTTTATAGAACAATGAGCTTGTCTAAGTGAGTACAGATCACTTTGAAGATTGCAGTTTTCTTTTCGAGTTGCAGCCAGTTCTTTCTCCAGATTGTCATTCTTTAAATCCTTCTTGATGACATCTGATGTTAGCACTTTAACTTTTCTACCGGTCTCCTGAAACTGATCACTAGATATTTTTAGACGTAAATCACAATCCATTTTATCTTGTTCCAGACTTGAAAACTTGCGTTTTAAAGTTTGAAGTTGTACAGCATACTTAGAAATTTTAAGACGCATGTCTGATGTGGGTGTTGTTGTTGGAAGACATCTATCTAATGATGTAGGGGTACAATACATGTCCGATTCAGTTGCAGCTGTAGAAAGGCACCTGTCTAACACTGGAGTAGTGGAAAGAGACACATCTGATTCGGGTGACATCATTGGAAGACACGTGTCTAATGTAGTGGAAACAAAAACTGACTCAGCTGTAGCTGGAAAGTTCTCTTGGAGTGGAATGCCATTATCAATTCCATTAGCATGCTGCACAGCATCCGGCTGAGTGGACAATCCATTGTCAGCAATTCTCAATTCACTGACAGGTTGTACAGTTGCATTTAGCTGACAAACTGCTTCTAAATACAATGAAAAGGAATCACAATTTTGTTTTGTCTTGTTCTTTGACTTGATTTTGCTGCGATATGTTTTCAAAACCTTGTCTTTTACAGTATTTAATTTTGATTTACTTATTTTACATTTGGTAAGAATCTCAAGACACTGAGTTAACCAGGAAAGTGGATATGCTTCTTTAGTCCGAAAAGATGCCATTTGTCACAACAATGGGTTCACTAAACACTGTGCCCAATAGATCCAAGTTTGTTAAGTTTATCCTACTAAGACCAACAGTCTGAAGGTACTTTCCCACAAACTTTAAGTCCAAATCTATTGGTCCATCGTAGAATTTCATTCGAGCTTCAACACCATCCAATTTTCTTACGTCACTGACTGTCTGCAGTATTATTGTTCTTATCAACTTGGACTTAAAATAAGGCCAGTTCCTGGCAGCAAATTCCTGTAAATCACTCCATGTAATTACACTTTCTGTTTTAATAAAGAATAATTGTAATAAAAGCCGATTGCTGATGTTCAAAGATGGAAGACTTGGTCGACGACCTCTGCCAGTGGCATATAAGATGGTTTGCAGGCAGTGAAAATCATCATCATCTGAAATTAAACCAGTTATCATCAGAATCAGATTACAGTAAACAGTTAAAACATCATTTTAAAAACAGAATTTAATGTCTCTTACCCAAAAATACTGAAATACTGAGCCATAATTAGCTTGAAATAACTCAAAATGCATTTGTGAAAATTTACAACCCATCAAAACATTTGCTTATACAATACATAAAAATTCTAAGTGTTGAAAGGTGAGGGTTTTTTTTAAAGTATGACTGTTTGGCAGTAATAACATTAATAAAGTATGTAGTTATTTAAACCAATGGCATAGGGGTGAGAATGGTCTGAAGAAATATATTATCATCACATTTATAATTTAAAAAAAAAAAAAAATAATAATAATAATAAAAAAAAATATATATATATATACACACACACACACATATATATATATATATACACACACACACACACATATATATATATATATATATATATACACACACACACGGGGTTTTTTCAAATTCTTCTTTCATTATTATTATTATTAGGGGGCATGGGTGTCACAAATTATTTTAAAAAATACTTCTAACAAGTTCCATAACAAAATAAATATAATTTAAATTAACAAAAACAGAGTTGAATAATAATAAATAAGAGTACAGTTTAACAAACACATTTAGCAATAACAGATTTTAGTAATGGAAAAAACAGAAAAAAACTTCGCATCCCTATTGGGCGAGTCCATTTCGTAGACTCCGATATTACGGACTGGCCGCCATTATACATTTTTACCAAAAAATAAACACAATTCAAATGCATATTTCTATCAGTAAAACACAAATTAATTCTTTGAAATTAAATAGGGTGTATCTATATGCTGTGCTTTCAAAGCACATATACCCTTTTACTGTATAAATGTAGTTGGAAGTGTCTTAAATGATCGTTCTAATTTGGCTACTTGAAGTGTGTTTTTCCCCCGTTTTCATTATTTGTCAAAAATGGCAATAACTCGATTCCCGGTAATTACGTTTAGCAAATAATCAAGCCTAGATGATATATGTAATAACATTTACACTGCAAAGATATCTAGCGATTAAATGTATTATTAATGGTAGTTACTTACCGATTTCTTGTCTAAAAGTTTCTTGATCAGCAAAATCATGTTTCCTTGTGGGCGCAGCCATTACGATGTCACTGACTGACCTCGTTCATGCCGAAGGCGTCCGATCGCCGTTCGGCAAAACTCGGAGATAGACACAGTTTCGAAAACGGCAATTCCTAAGCTTCATTTTGATATAACCTTTGTGGGGCTTTCAATCAGTCGTTTTTTGTTTACACGACTTTTTGTTGGGATTTTTTTTTTTAATAGCTTTTTTTATATAGCGTAATTTAAATAATAAAAACATTATATATGTATAATATACGAAACTAAAGCTTATCCACTTGTCTTTGTGGTACAATCTATTTTTAGCTTATGTAAGTATCGGTGATCGAGCGCCGACTGAAACAAATGAGCATGTTTGGCGCACCTTGGTCATTTCTCTGATTAACTCGATAGCATTAAAACAAAAGATGGTGATAATTAGCAAAAGTGGCTGTAATAAATAGTGTTTTATGTAGTGGTCTTATAATATATACACTATACTTTTGATATCAAAATAAAGATGAAATCTTTATTTTGGTCGTGATATTTTTGGTGTATTTTTAATGGAAACATGCAGCAAAACATAGCAGTTTAAAGATAACATATTTTTACATGATTTGACCATTTCTTCCATTGTTTTCTTAGTACTGCCGGTACCTACTTATACAATACATAAAAATTCTAAGTGTTGAAAGGTGAGGGTTTTATTTAAAGTATGACTGTTTGGCAGTAATAACATTAATAAAGTATGTAGTTATTTAAACCAATGGCATAGGGGTGAGAATGGTCTGAAGAAATATATTATCATCACATTTATAATTTAAAAAAAAAAATAATAATAATAATAATAATAAAAAATTATATATATATACACACACAAAAACCCCGTGTGTATATATATATATATATATATATATATATATATATATATATATATATATATATACACACGGGGTTTTTTCAAATTCTTCTTTCCTTATTATTATTATTAGGAGGGATGGGTGTCACAAATTATTTTAAAAAATACTTCTAACAAGTTCCATAAAACAAAAGATGGTGATAATTAGCAAAAGTGGCTGTAATAAATAGTGTTTTATGTAGTTGTCTTATAATACATACACTATACTTTTGATATCAAAATAAAGATGAAATCTTTATTTTGGTCGTGATATTTTTGGTGTATTTTTAATGGAAACATGCAGCAAAACATAGCAGTTTAAAGATAACATATTTTTACGTGATTTGACCATTTCTTCCATTGTTTTCTTAGTACTGCCGGTACCTACTAATAGTAGGACATTTTAGTAGCCGCGTGTAGGCAAGAAATAGATTGTAGTTATTAGGATGTACATAAATATGAATATGGGAAGTATTCAAGGAACCCAACCGCCGATGGCGACGTATCAAGACGATGTATATGATTTGATGTAACCTATTAAGCCATCCGCCGTAGGGATGTAGACCGGACGTGCAAGATTATTCGCAAATTAAATAGCTTAGAGAATGCTATTATCGCGACGATAATTATTCTGCAAAATAAGCAGACGCGTGCTACAAACCGCATCTAAAATAATAGATTGATGCGGTAACCGACCGTCGAGGGCGAAGTATGATATATAATAGAAAGAAAGACAAACTAACAAGTTTTCTTTTATACTTCCAGATAATGGAAGCCAACACACTATTCCCGACCTTGCTACGATTCGCCTACCTTAGTATCGTGACCGGTTTTAGTATTAGCGATAATGTCGTATTTAACAAGCTTAACCCTGTGACAACCACGAGATCACGTTGGTTGGTCACCTTTGTGATTGATTTATCCCTGTATGACAAGTATCTCACACGCCTTAATGACGACATACAAACAGTGGCCATACTAAATCAGAATTACTTCACACTGCATACCAAGCGAACAGACACCAGTATTTTCCGACTTTTTAAAACATTGAAAACAAACATACTCGCGTTGGAACGGGACCAACGGAAACTAGTAATCACTTTTTCAGAGTACAAAATATTACGTTCGAGACATCAACGTTCACTACTTCCATTCGTGGGAGACGCTTTGAGTTTCTTATTTGGGACAGTTTCCGAAAAAGACCTCTCTACGATTAGAGGAAATGTAAAAATTCTGGCAAGAAACCAACAAACTATTACCCACGTGGTAAAAGAAAGTTTGTCTATATTAAACGTATCAAGAATCCGTATTTCCGAGAACCGACATGACATAAACGCACTAGCAACAAATTTACATAAAATAGACGCCGCCTTAAGAAATGTAACAAAATAAATCGAATTGCGTATGTACGAATTAGAATTCTATATCCAATTGTATTTACAAATTGATGAAGATATAGGTGAACTTAGAGAAATAATTAATGCCATGGCATTTTACCTGGACCATTTACAATTACAGTTAAACATGTTATCACTATCGCATTTATCGCCAGCGACTATTACACCGTCTAACTTAAGAAGATTGTTATTAGAGAGTTCAGGACATTTACCCGCCAATCTAAAATTAGCTGGAAATCCAAGCACACAATTGTGGCAGTTCTATAAATCCCTCACCTGCGCGACAGTGTTAGAAGAAAAACATATTTTAGTGATCATTTCCATTCCATTACTGGATGTCGACGGCACATTTGAATTATATCAAATACATAACTTGCCCATGCCAATAAAACAATCAACAACCAGTTCGAACCAACTCGCCCAATTAACCGCACAATATGAGTTAGAAACGCAAGCAATAGCAGTCAACTCCGACAACACTCGCTATATTCTGTTAACAAACAATGAACTGGAAAGATGCGCCGAAAATAGTCCGTTAAACAGCGTTTGCGAAATTCAGAGTGCTATTTACCCAATCAATCTAAGCCATATATGCGTGATTGTGCTTTTCAGGCATGATAATCAAAATATTAAAACACACTGTCAGACAACCATTCGGATAAGTAAATTACCCATTGCGGTACATCTAAAAAATGGTTTTTGGCTCGTCTCGTTAGCAAAACCTTTGAGATTTAAAATTGTATGCCCCGGTAAACACCTAACCAATGACACACAGATACTCAACCCACCTTTGGATGTGATTAATGTCAACCAGTCGTGTTCAGCAACAAGTGACTTGTTAACACTATTACCTTACTTCAGCAAAACGTCTGATTTCCAAATCAGTGACGAAAATGCAAATTACTTGAAACACTTCAAGGCCGTTCAGTTAAATTATGGAAAAGGCTACATGATAAATTCCCAAAACTGAACCTCACCACATTACCTCCTAAACTTAAAGCACTACAAAATGTCCCTATAGGTGACCACATCAATCAGTTGTCGCAACTAGAACCAATAATAACCGACTTACATAGACCACTTTGGCCATATATGATAGCACTGATAGTCGTCATTTTCTTATTGGCAACACTAGGTTGCATTTTTAAGAAACGAAAACAATTAGTTTACTGGTTCACGAAAGGTAGAAGTAAAAAGGGAATAGCAGTAATCGATACCAACGATTATAATCTGGTGTCCACAAAGCTGGACGGCGAATTTCACGCTGAGAGAAGCACTTTACCTTCCGCACCAGTTCCAAGCTCCGAAGATAGCAGTATAGTGAGACGAATCTACCCGACGATCAACCAACCCCAATAACGGACACGTATTCCAGTACAAGGAACTATATTTAACTATTATTTCAGTCCGCTGTGACGACCTATGACTATATATAAATGATTATATAATGTGCGATGCTATATATTTTCGCACAAGATGATCATGAACATTGTGTATTCCAGGGAGACTACGCAAGATGAACAAAATAACGTTTACAGTGAGGATCGATTGTGTTACTTTAATTTGGAAGATCGTTGCCTTGCAAAGATCTAATCTTGCGGGGGACGAATGTAACACAATACCCTCACATTAACGAAACAGATAGCTAACTAATTTCTCCTGACATTAAAGGAACGACGATGGCCAGCGGAAGTCAGTCCAGAAATCTCCGAACTAATTCTCCTGACATTAAAGGAACAGCGATGGGCCAGCGGTGGTCAGTCTATAATTCATATATGAACTTTGTGGACGGTGCGAGATGACCGCGTACGACTGTGTTGACGGACAGATCCGGCCTCAAACGACCAATGTCGCTGCATGACCCGCATACCTTCCTCGTGCCAGTAGTGTTTAAAAGAAGAGCCAGCAACCTCTATCGACAGTCTTTTCTCGACCACGAAAAGCTCCGGCCAACGGCAATCCAAGAATCAACTACTTTGTTGACCCAGCCGGTCGTTATACTTTCTGACGAAAGTAAAACTGAAACATCCGACAATCACGTGAGGCAGATGCAGTTCCTGTGAACATTTTATCCCGAACCACGATCATCCTATCAGTTAACTCTGTGACGAGAACCCAGAGAAGAACTGAACTATACCTTGTGAAATGTGTGAAATGTGTAACTTATAACCAATTAAAATCTTCCTTAAACTTGATCGATCTTCCGAGTTTATCAACCGTTGTACGAGTGTTTCACAACGCACGCTCGTACAGCGACGACTATAAAAGAGTACTACCACTATACGAATTATCAGAGTGTCACTAACCATACGACTGGTAGTGGCACAGAGGTGGGCTTGTTTTCGTGGGGGGTTTTAACGTTTTTTTGAGAGGGAGGTGGGCTTGTTTTCGTGGTTTTTTTGTTTTTGTTTTAAAGAATAACAATTAAATTATGAACTAGGAGCTGTATGGTTACAATTTATGTTACTGTATACTTTGCATTCCCAGTTCAATCTAGGATCGACCCATGTCGACCCAATGGGCATAAGGTGTATATCAAAGGCTGTGGTATGTGTTGTCCTATCTGTGGGATGGTACGTATCAACGATGCCTTGTTTCTAATGGAAACATGTAACGGGTTTCCTATTCAGGACAATATATCAAAATTACCTTTAATTAAATTAAATGATTTATACCCAATAGCCAATGATTAATAAATGGGTGTGTTCTAATGTTGTTGTTAAACCAATCAAATTTTAACTTTGTATTCGTAAGAACGAGTAAAAAGTGTTATTCCTTGTGTTGCTTTCACGTAAGTGTCTTATAAAATACCAAAACAATACGTTCGAAACTTTATCCGAAAACAAGGATGTTGTTAGTGGAATCAAAATACTCTATGTAAATAGAAAAAGATAAAGTGTAAATTCAGAACTAACAAATGATGAATTCTATAACCATTTTAGCAAATTGGCTGAAAACGTGCCTAAATTAGACGACGAGACACAAGATATTTTACGAAAATACGACCAGCAAGTTAGTGACGCACCAAACCGCGAGCTTGACTTTGAAATTACAGAGAAGGAAATTCTTAATGCTGTACATAAGTTAAAGACGAACAAATCCAGTGGGCTTGACAAGGTATTAAACGAATATTTTATAAATTGTATAAATGTTTTGATGCCATGTTTATTGATATTATTTAACGCTGTCTTTGATTCGTGTACATTTCCACACAGTTGGTCATTGGGATGCACTGTTCCTATTTTTTTTAAAAGGCAATGCAAACGACCCTGATAATTACAGAGGCATAACTTTAGTCAGTTGCTTAGGGAAATTATTTACTGCCATCCTAAATGAACGATTATTAGTTTTTGATAAAATGAATAATGTCATAAGTGACGCTCAATTTGGTTTTAGAAAACAGTTATCAACGATCGACCCCGCTTTCATTCTTCAATCTTTAATTGAACGAATATTGAAGAATAAAAAGCGACTGTATTGCTGCTTCGTGGACTATAGTAAAGCATTTGATTATGTCAATAGACAAAAACTATGGTACAAAATGATTCAACTTGGTATCGATGGTAAAATGCTTAATGTTATCCGGTCACTGTATGATAATGTGAAATGCTCGTTTTCAGTTGTAGAAACGGCCTTTTCCAAGGTGAAGTATTATCACCGATATTATTTTCCATGTTTGTAAATGACTGCGAAATGCATTTCTTATCAGATAATTGCCCCTATATCGACATCCAATCATTAAATATATTCCTACTTATGTATGCCGATGATATGGTTCTCCTAGCTGAAACACCAGAAGGCCTTCAGTCAATGCTCAATTCACTATCAAAATATACTACCAAATGGGACTGTAAATACAACTAAGACTAAGGTTGTCATTTTTAGAAATGGGGGGATCATTCGAGACAACGAAAAGTGGTTATACAAAGGTGAACAGTTAGAGGTTGTAAATGAATTCATTTATCTTGGCTTATTATTCTGTTATAACGGTAAATTTAATCGAATTCAAAAACGATTCGCTGATCAGGGAAGAAAAGCCTTGTTTTCATTATTAAACGTACGCAAAAGACATTATTTTAATATTGAAACAATGCTATCTGTTTTTGACACCTATGTTAACAGTATTCTTAGTTATGGGTCAGAGGTCTGGGGATTCCACTGTGCAAGGGATGTTGAAAATATTCATACAAAATTCTGTAAAAAAACTACTTGGAGTACAACAAGGGGCCTGTAATGAATTTATATATAGTGAGTTAGGGCGTTTTCCTCTGTATATTATGAGAAAATTAAGAATTTTTAAATATTGGATTAAAATACGAAATACTAAAAATTGTATCCTTTTAGCTATATATGAGGAAATGGAACGATTAAAGGGTAACTGGGTAACACAAGTCAAACAAGAACTAAATAGGCTTGGACTAAACTATATATGGAACATACCAAATGTTGGTAACAGAGAATATAATATAATTAAGGAAAGAATTTACGATAGTTTTAAACAACATTGTTTTAGTCGAATAACGACTTCACCGAAAGGTACCTTATATAAATTTTTGTTACTTGAATTCAAGCTACAAACATATCTTAGACAACCCATACCATTAAATCACTTAAAAGAAATATCAAAGATCCGAATTAGTGCACATAAATTAAATATAGAAACCGGAAGGTATAGGAAAATTGACAGGGCCGAAAGAAAATGCACTATTTGTAACTATAATGATATAGAAGACGAATACCATTTGATCCTTATTTTCCCAGCTTTGAATGATTTGAGGAATAAGTATATAAAACAATGTTACCACAGACGTCCAAGCGTATTTAGGCTCACTGAACTATTAACAACTGAAAACAATAAAGACATCAATAACCTGGGAAAATATTT
This sequence comes from Gigantopelta aegis, assembly GCF_016097555.1. Taxonomy (NCBI): domain Eukaryota; kingdom Metazoa; phylum Mollusca; class Gastropoda; order Neomphalida; family Peltospiridae; genus Gigantopelta; species Gigantopelta aegis. Next base: position 1,109,187 of record NC_054710.1, read on the forward strand.
AGTTTTGGCAAATAAAGTTAGAGACGATTTACTGAAGGTCACTTAAAATATGACATCCACAAACCTGCCGTTTCATTAGCAAGTATATTAATCATGTTTCATCTGGTATACATCAATATATACCTATATATTTAGAATTAGAATTATTACTATACCACGATAATGTTTATAGCGCACATATATATGTACATCCCACCACTATTACTAGTATGCTATGTTAATTTTACCATTAATTCTTAAATCACTCTCCACCTGTATTTGTATATTTGTATATATACCGTGATTATATATGTATGTATTTATGCTGATAAGTAACTTAAGGCAAATAAAGAACTTGAACTTGAAAAAAATATGACTGGATCACTTTGATTACTAATTAACGGCTACTGGGTGTCAAACACACTGTTGTGTCAAAGCATGGTCTCAGAGAAAAGCCCGGCTGCCGCCACGTAATGCTTCTCTTTCCGATGTACAGAAGGTGATCGTTTATGTACACTTATAGGATATTGCACACTACAGCCTTCTGTGCACCATTCGTGGATCACTGGTTGGGTCTTAGCCCAACACATTACATCCAATGAGGAGGATCGATCCTGCGACCTCTCAAATGCATTTTAAAAAGTATTATTAAAAACACCAGGATGACAAAAAAACACTTCAGTTCTACGGAAATGGATAAACTAGAGAATAAAATATAAGTAATGTTTTATTTCAGTGTTCATAAACGGCTCTAGTATTGAAAAATATGTTGTAGTGTTTAAAAACTAGTGTGTCTCTTTAAAGGAACTGATCATAGTATGAGTTAGTAACAGAAAAAGGTACGTGTAGCCTAAGGCTATAATAAGCAATTACTGAAAATATTTAACATATCTAGGCCTACCTCGGGTCAATACTCTTGACTCCTATTGTGTGTCTGAATGTCATTATCTTAAAAACTAAATAAAAATAAATATCCTGAATAACAAAACTACAATTTAAAAAATTCCAGATACCACGAAAAAGCGTTTTCAAATACTTCATAATTTCCGGAGGAGCATGCCCAAGGATCCCCATACAAAGCTCGGGCCCTTAGCTCACTCAAGCAACTTTGTAGGCCTATCCAAAAAGCTCCAGCAAATATCTTTAGTCCGTTCCATCATTCTATTTAAATATTGTTTCTTATTGGGGGTTTTTGTTTGTCTTTTTTGTTTTTGTTTTGTTTTTAAATAATTTCAGTTCGGTTTGACGTAAGAAGAAAAGTAAAAGTGTTCTGGAATCCCCACCCCCCAAAAACACAAAAAACAAACCCAACAACAAACAAAGAAAGAAATCCCCCAAAACGGGGAAAGTTAATGAAAAACAAGTGTGGGCACTGCATCTTTAAGATGGTTTACGATTTTTAATGCTAGTTTTATCTATATTGCCGTATATTATTGTCTTATATTTTATTTATTTTAATTTTCTTGTATTTTGTTTTTTCAGTTTAATTATTATTTTTAACTCTTTTTTTTTTTTTTTTTTCTAATTTGATCAATTATTTTATATTCTACTCTATTGCATTTAAAACATTTATTCCATTTTAGTTTTCCTCATAAATACAAATATTCAGGGCACGTTTATCTGTTCCAAGTATTTTTTTTTTTAGTGTCTTTGTTTTGGTTTCGTTTGTATTTTGTTGTTGTTGGGGTTTTTTTGGGCGGGCTTCTTTTCGTGTTATGTATTTGTTTTCTTTTTAGAAGAATAGCAAATTCAACTAATGAACTAAGAGTTGTATGGATACAATGTACTGTATATTTTGCATTACCAGCTCCATCTAGGATCGATGCCCGTCGGCCCAGTGGGTACAGGTGGTATATCTAAGTCCGTGTTATGTGTTGTCTTGTCTGTGGGATATTACATATCAACGATCCCTTGCTTCTAATGGAAACAATGTAACGGATTTCCTTTCCAGGACACTATATCAAAATTACCATTAATTGAATTAAATGTTTCATACCCAATGACCAGTGATTAATACATCGGTGTGTTCTACTGTTGTCGTTAAATCAAACTTTGCATTCCTAACAACGAGTAAAAAGTGTTATTCCTTGTGTTGTCGTTAAATCAAACTTTGCATTCCTAACAACGAGTAAAAAGTGTTATTCCTTGTGTTGCCTTGATGTAAGTGTCTTACAAAATACCAAAACAATACGTTCGAAACTTGATCGAAAAACAAGTATGTCTCTTACTTGACTCAATTTTAATGTTTTCAGTACCTATATTACATAGCAAACAATAGAAAGTATGTCACCATTCAAGACAAAATCATATGAATTATTTCACAATTGAAGAGTCCACTCTTGCTCCTTTTTCCTTGAACGCAAACCTAATTTTGATGCAGAATTTTCAATAAATTGTTTTTATGAAATTGAAATAGCATTTACTGGGAATGAAAACATGTAATGTCATTATCTGGTATTGCTCATTGCGCTATTTTTCATTTCAGCCAGTGCACCACGACTGGCATATCAAAGGCCGTGGTATGTGTAATCATGTATATTGGATGGTGCATATAAAATATCCCTTGCTAATAATTGAAAAATGTAGCGGGTTTTCTGTCCAAGACTATATGTCAAAATTACAAAATGTTTCACATCCAATAGGTGATAATTAATAAACCAGTGTCCTCTAGTGGTGTCAGTAAACAAAACCAACTTAAACTTCCCATCTGGTATTTGTCTACAACTTGACAAACCATCCGGTTATAACTATTGTATCTCTAGGTTAAGCTTTAACTTCAAGGAGCTGTCCAGAATATGTCGTCACTGTAACGTTTCTGACTAATTTACGTAAATCCAAACGCATTTATTCAGCTTGGTTTCGAGCCCACGGTACAACTCTTTTGTTGATATATAAACATGTCATAAATTCAGGTGTACTTACTAAATATAGACATGACGTGTTCATACTATGTATGGATGGACACACACATACCACTACTATTTTACAGTGAACAGTACTTATAGTTTCCCCAATAGCACACTTGCGATTCGTTTAAATTGTCATATTACATAAAAATACATTACAGTTTTGAAACTATATATCAGTGGTTATATGGCACATGTGGTTGACATATATTATAAATGCGCACTAAAATTGAATAATTTCATTACCTATATCAATTGTTGTCTTAATGTATATAGTTAGATGTGTCGCTGTTACGTGAGCCCAATATTTTTCGTGCTGGAGTGTTGTTAAACATGCATTCATTCATTCATTCTGTTACGTGTGTCCATTCGATGGTTTGCGTTTTTATTGTTACACTTTATGGTCCGAGAGCCAAGTGTTCATTTTATTAGATTTTTTTTCTCAATCCATCCAACTTCATGTAAATCCTTTTAAAACCTGACCCTGTCATGAATAGCTACCCCTTTTATTATTATCCAGCAAATGCAGGTTCCCAAAAGACATCAGACTATGGCTCCTGGGCCTGGTACGGAATTTTACCTGCCATTTTTTCTTCAACTAAACAGTGTTCCCATTTTGGTATACAGATTTTAAAATAGTTTCCAAACTCTATATGAATCGTTACATGCCACTCTTTGACATATATTCTGAATGCGTACATGCATTGCTTTCTTAATGTTTAAAGTAAAAGGTGTTACAAATACGTATTCTTCAGATAGACTTTAGGCTTTTGTGTGCTTAATTATTACACTTAGTCCTGGATTTTTTTTTCTCAATCCAGCCAACATGATGTAAATCCTTTTAAAACTCTACCCTGTTAGGAATAGCTATCCCTATTATTATGATTATCCAGCACATACAAGTCCCCCCCCCCCCCCCCCCCATAATTATAAATAAATTAATTAATACAATAATAATAGTAAAATAAATAAATAAATAAATAAATAAAAAAGCCACCTAAGGCTCCTGGACTAGCCACGATATTTTAACTTTAATTGTTTCATTAACTAAATAGTGTTTGTATCGTTTGTGTACATATTTTAAAATAGTTTCCAAACTATATCTGAATCGTTATATGCCACTATTTGACATATTCTAAATGTACACTGGAATTAAAGAATTGCATTACTAATAAGAATTGCTTTCTTAATGTATTGTTTTGCCTTTACCATAATTTGACACCCAATACCGATGTATTTTTCGTGCTGGGGTGTTGTTAAACATTCATTCATTCATTCATTCATTCATTCTTAATGTATATACATGCATTTAGATTTTTCATAGTTACGTATTCTTTAGATGGGACTTTAGATCATTTATGTGTTTTATTGCTACACTTTGTTAGCTTAGTCCTGGAGCCAAGGATTCACTTTATTTTGTTTATTGTTATTGTTATTGTTATTTTATCCTAGTTGAGGTCAGTATTTTAATAGGATTTTTTTTTTCTTTTTCTTTCTTTCTTTATTTATTGTATTTATTTATTTTTAGGTTTTTTTTTTTAGTTTTTTTTTTGCATAGTCCTTTAAGTGCACACCTTTAACAAAATTGCTATGAAGAAAAGTGTTAGTACGATACCAAACTCATGAATAAACATTGTCACAAGCATGAATGAGTACTTTACTAGAAAATGAAGAACCATTGGCATTGTTGAATATTGAATATATTTACAAAAACAAAAACAGAAGTACATATCTGGAATTCCCAAGGGTTACAAAAGACCCTACCCACATACCCACCATCATCCCGGAATTTGTTTTTAATTAATTAATTTTAAATAATAATAATAAAAATAAATAAATAAATTTAGAAAATCATGAATAACTACCCTTAGACGTAGGCGGTTTAGGCCGTAGGGTGAGCTAGGTTTGTCCAGGAGCGACCCTACCTTCCCTCCACTCTCGCCCGGGCCCTCCTCCACGCCAAGGTTACTAATAAGATGGACGCCCCTCTATTTTATTAACTACCTACTAAATCAAAATTCTCCTGGGCGCGGGGCTCCTCTCCCCTATGCCAACATCCCCCTAGGGCGAATGTAAATATAAATAATATTAATTTTAAAATTTTGATACCCCGGTCTAGTTGCGACGAAATTTATAATTATAAATTTATAAGTAATTAATTATATTTTTAGAAATGCGCTTTAAATTTTTTTAATTTTTATAAATGGTCCCCCTATTATTTATATTTGGAGGTACATTTCCAAATTGTCCCAATTTTAATCTGTCCCAAATTCGGGTCCCTGGTAGCCAGAGGCGGGACTTGGGATAGACATGCTCGAAGCCTTCGTGGTATATGAGCATGTAAAAGCATATAAGCAAGCAAGCCTAGACAACATAACTCAGCACAGAAACTAAACTTATCCGGCAAACCCAGGTTCCCCGAAAATCGGCTTATAGCTCCTGGACTAGCTCCAGTATTTTACCTTTCATTGGTTCTGTAATTAAATAGTATGTTTGTGGACATATGTAAAAATAGTTACAAACTATATATGAATGGTTACATACCACTATTTGACATATATATTCAACACTAAATTTGAAGACTTTCATTACGTATATAGCTAAATGTTTCATGATTATGCATTCTTTATATATACTTTAAATCGTTTACGTTGTTTTTATTGTTATTCGTCCGGAGCCAAGGTTTCGTTTTATTTAATTTTTTCTCTCATTCATCCTACTTTTTATGCGTTTTTTTTTTGTTTTTTTTTGCATATCCCATTCAGTGGAGAAATGTAACAAATGTGCTATGAGGTTGTGGCCAGGAACGGATTAGTACTCATAACATTGTATCAAAATGGACTGTACGGTACATACCTCATGAATAAACGTCACCACCCCACCCCGAAAAAATGGTAATATTAAAACAAAATAATACTAATCATGATTTTAGTAGGAGCAAAGAAAAAAAGGTTAATATCTGGAATTGCCCAAAAATTTCACACGCTCCCCCACCCGACCCCACTGACAATGAGCTACCCATAGACAACAAAGCAGCAAGTAAAGAAAATTCATTATACAGGAAATCCAGGTCCCCCAACCACACCCCCATTCAGCCCATGGCCCCAGGACAAGCTGCAGTATTTTATCTTTGATAAACCCTTTAATATAATAATTATTTTATCTTTTGCGTAGTTATTTTAATGAACATGTTAGCTTTGATTACATACAAATAAAATACGATTATTGTTGTTACACATTGTTTTTGTTGTTTGGGTTTTTAGGATTTGGAATGTCTAGAGTTTGCTTCCATTATAATGCTTCCAACTTAGGAAATATCTTCTATGCTAACGTGTTTGTTAAATGCATTGTCTTGTTGTATATTCAGTGTGCTTTTGATCGTACTAATGTGTATCTCTCAATGAGTACGCACAAGACAAATATATATATAAAATGAAGTTAGGCTATTAGAAACACACTGGATGTACACAGTCTAATATTGCAAATACAGCAAATTTCAGTCGTCAACAAGGGTCTGATAGTTGGAAACATTAACAATGGCAACAATATATATATATATATATATATATATATATATATATATATATATATATATATATATATAATATATATATATATATACATGCTTGAACATAACTTGATGAAAACAAACCGGGGGAATAATTGTTATATATGCGTTTAAAGAGTGTTCAATGATGCATCGTTTGGTGCAAAAATCATGGCCATGGGTTAACAGAAACTGGGAGAAATTTTGACCAAGTGTGGTAGGGGTTAAAACACACAACAAAACCCACACTTAATAACGGGTATGACCACCTCTTGAATTGACCACTGCAGTGCATCGCAGGCGCATAGAATTGACTAAAGTGTTGATTTCTGCCTGTGGAATATTGTTCCATTCCTGAATGAGCGCTTGACGAAGTTCGTTGACGTTAGCGGGTGGGTTGGGACGACGCCTCAATCGTCTGTACAGACTATCCCAGAAATGCTCGATGGGGTTGAGATCAGGACTTTTAGCGGGCCAGTCATCAATGAAATCAATGTTATTTGTCCTAAGAAAATGTACAGTCTCTCTAGCTGTATGAGAGGTGGCATTATCATGCTGAAAAATCGAGATGTTGGCGTTGTTATGGAACAGAGGAATGACGTGATGAGCGAGAATGTCATCGCGGTAACGTTGAGCATTTAAATTGCCATCAATGACGACTAGTGGTGAACGATAACCATGGGCAATGGCTGCACAAACCATGACAGAACCCCCACTCCCGAAACGATCTCCTTCAAGAACACAACAGTCAGCATAGCGTTCATTTCTCCTACGGTAGACGTGCACCCTGCCATCACCACGTTGTAAAGAAAATCTGGATTAATCCGAAAAAATAACGGTATTCCAGCGTCGCCGTATCCAACGAGTGTGTACACTGCCCAATTAAGACGATTTAGATGACAACGTTGCGTTAAAACGCATCCGACGTAAGGACGTCGTGCATGTAAACCGTTCTCCCGCAGACGATTACGAACAGTTTTTCCACTGATTAGGTTATTATGAAGCCCAGGTATGTTAGCAGCAGTAGCAGTTTGGAATCGATTGCGCAAATGTGTTCATGATATAGCGGTCTTGACCACGCGTTGTAACACGCGGACGTCCACGACGTGGCAAGTTGTTGGTGCTTCCTGTCGTTCGAAATGTTATGCGAAGATTTCGTATCGCTAGACTAGAACTCCCAACATGCCTTGCAACGTCTTCTGTCGACATGTCAGCATCAAGCATGCCAATCGCCCGTTCGCGTAAATTATTGGGTATTCTTGGCATACTAACAATGCTACAATGTAAAAAACGTTGGGTTTTTTTACAAATTTTGAAGTGTTTTCGTTCACTTGACAACAATGTTAGTAAGACAAGTAAAACAAATTGACCGAATACTACACGGGACATGTCGAACCATGCATGCACGTGCAAATTGAGTTTCACGTTGTCCACGATTAACAGTGCAAAAATAATCGATACCTATATAATTTCATTACACAATGAATTCTTTAACACAACAAATACTATATGTACAAATCGGAAGTTTCTTTTTTTGTTCAGTATACAACACCGAAACTATCAAATTATATATTGCTTGAGTGTTTTGAATTGATATTTCTGAAACCACGGACAATGATTCCCAGGGTCAGTCTTCACAAACTAGTGGAGAGATAATTTTAGAAATTTTGAATTGATTTTTTAAAATTAAATTGTAAACAATTATGTCCACATTTCAAAGTCTATTTTCGCTATAGTTCTGATTAGTTTATTCTGAAACCCGGGGAAGTTTCCGCAAACTAATAGCGAGACAATAAATAATTGTATTTATGGGATTCTCTTACAATATCAACAAACTAACAGAGATATATTTTGGAAGTTTAGAATTTTAACACTCAAAAGATAACACCTACTAACGACAAAATTGAAAATTAAATAGTGGAGCTATCTAGACTGACATCTCTTGTTTCTTTAAATAAGAAACTCATCTTAATGAGGTTTGTATTTTATATAGATATTCTAACAAACAAGCTATTAGCTTTTGATTAAGATGGTTTCCAATGATTGCACGTAGTTTTACCTTGTGTATTCCAGTCTGTTGCTTCCTTTCTCTTGAAATAAATTCTAAACTTCAGTAGTGTGTATCTTTGTGTATGATTATACCTAACTAACAAATATATCTTTATTTAGATATTTGTTTGCTGTCGGGGTGTTGTTAAACACTATTTCATCCATTCACGTTTTGTTTAAAGAAAGTACATGTATATTAGAGCAGATGTAATTATCATAGCCTTCGTACAAATAAAAGGGGACGGGACGTAGTCTAGTGGTAAGGCGCCCGCTCGATGCGCGGCTGGTGTGGGATCGATCCGGTCGGTGGGCCCATTGGGCTATTTCTTGTTCCAGTCAGTGCCCCACGACTGGTGTAACAAATGTCGTAGTATGTACTACCCTGTCTGTGGGATGGGGCATATACAATATCACACCGTCCACGATTGTATTTGCGTTTGGCAAATCTATCCTCATCATGGGCGGGTCAAGGACGTTTTATAGGCGGAGGAAGCCAAGAAAAAAGGGGCACATTGACTCGTTAAAAGGGCATCTTAATAACAGTTTTAATATTTGCAGTTAATATGAATGCGTTTGTGTATATGGGTTATTATCAGATAAAGTCCGAAATGCAGGTTTCTACTTTCAAAAATAACAAGTCACTATTTATTTATTTTTAATTATTAGATGATTTGATAGAATAAACACGAGGCGATCATATGTCAGCGTTAGTACTAAATGGCCGTATCAAAACTAGGTCACCTGCTCATTTTGTCAGTACCGTAACATGATGGTAAATTAATAACAAAACATACATCAAAACGTGTTATCCCTAACTAAATGTGAAAGGTTTTCTACAAGTTGAGCGTCTTGTTTGTTTTTCTAATGGCTTTAACTAAAAAATAATGAATTTAAAGTGACACTTTGTTTAAACAATGTGCAAAAAAATGAATACTTTTAAAAGACACATCTTTAGGTAATGTTGATGCAGTAGAAGATTTTCACCGATGATTAAAGTATTTCGTTTGAAACGAGATGTTGCATCAATATTTTATGAAATAAAATAACATTTGGAGCACACATGAATTATTTTATTCCCTGTTACGGTACTGACTTACATGTTACGGTACTATCCTCCGTTACGGTACTGACAAACATGACTACTGGAATGTTGTCTTTCTTAAAGGACAAAAAGAAATTATTTGAAAAAATTAAATTTTAATACTATGCAAATTAATTCCTGAACCAAACAACAGCAAAATAAGTAAACACATTTATTAGGCAGTTCCATTCGTTTAAAATGTATTTTTAACACTCTTCCCCCATCCCCTATCCGCTGTAAACATGCCTACCTGTACAATGCATGTCCCATATAGGGCAATCCGCGAAAATATTTAAATCACATATACATGTGTTGTCACGGGGATCCTATAATACCCGTAACTGAATAAAACACGATTATCCAAATATCTCTCCTAACTGTATATCTATTAGATCTCTCTGTATCGGGCAGTCCAATACCCGAGTGGCTCGGCTCTAGGTATAATCAGAGATAAGATGTTATATAAATATATATAATATAGCACGTTTAGTTCACTAGAAAACACAATACAATTTGGAATCTGTATTAACACTACGCTGACAAATGTACTTCCCGCAGTAGTTAATTATCAACAACAATATAATAACAACCCAGAGCTAATCACTTAATTAGGTGTCTAGTTTACACAATATGTGAATCACTTCACCGTGACACAACACCCACATGTGTTATAATTGAGAAACGCTAACACACACACGTGTGATAATTGAGAAACGCTAACACACACACGTGTGATAATTGAGAAACGCTGCCAGGGGAACTTAATTAATAAAGGAATTACAACTCTATTCCTAACTGGTTAATTCTTAATTAACCTTTAACTACTCATTCAGTAACCTTGTAATACAGAATTAATACTGGTACATATCACCATAAAGACAATAATCTACAGTTTACCTAGGTCCTCTAGGATGACTGACTAATTCTTTAATATTTTAGAACAGTGAAGCCTACAATTTACTTTGTCAGTTTATCCGAAACACTGTCTAAAGAATATTCGTATAATACAGTATTAAAATATTTAAAGTCACATCAATCACATCAAGGTTATACAACAGAGCAGAAATAATATATTTACCAGTCCAGTCTGAACTAATATAGTTCGTTCAGCTGGACAACATCCGTTCTCCTGAATACTTCCTTTTGTTTCTCCCTGATATCTCTAAAACCCTAGCTATTTATTATAAAACCCGAATATCGCCTGGGGGCACATCGCGGTACTACCCCTATCATGTGATATTTCCACAGCGACCATGACGGCATATTTTCTTAGATGGTCAGACTAGCTGTCGCCATTCCGCTAGCAATACCCCGATCGTAAACCGAACTAGCGGAGGTATTACGTAACTACTGGCCACATGACCTCCACAACTGGTCGAAGTGCATATTGGGACACACGGTCGCGCAGGGTATTACGTAACCAAGCTGCGCTCGGCCCTCTAAAACAATTAACATAGCCACTGGCGAAAGATAAGAGCATGTTACGTCACATGTGTATTCAAAGTTAACTATGGGTGGGACGTAGCCCAGTGATAAAGCGCTAAACCTCATGCGCGGTCGGCCTAGGATCGATTCCCGTCGGTGTCCATTGGGCTATTTCTCGTTCCAGTCAGTACTCCACAACATCAGTTAATTAGTATTGTATGTCACTATTTAGTTACAAATCATGAGAATGTTGTGAGTATTATTGAAAAAATTAGCTCCTAAATGCTGGCAACATCAAAATGGGACTATCTGATGATGACCCATATATCACAGTGTACGAACGGAAGTGTACACTGAATGGTTGGCTGCGGTTTTCTGTAGCGCTAGCGGCATCAATACACATTATTATATGGACTTTGAGGCCCATGGAGCATTATTTAAAGTGTGGTGCGCTAAAGATCAGGGTCGTTGTTAGAACAGAACAGAACTTTATTTCTCTCAGATCACCAAACGGTGTTACATTGAGGTGGTTTACAAACATGTATATTGACAGAATGAATGAATGAATGTTTAACGACACCCCAGCACGGAAAATACATCGGCTATTGGGTGTCAAACTATGGTAATGCAAATAAATAAAGTGATGATCAGCATCAATATAAATGAATGAATGAATGAATGTTTAACGACACCCCAGCACGAAAAATACATCGGCTATTGGGTGTCAAACTATGGTAATGCAAATAAATAAAGTGATGATCAGCATCAATATAAAAAGTCAAGGTTTAAACAAAAACAGTGTAAAGAACTGTGCAAAAATACAAATACAAATACAAATATCACAGAATTTTACGGACACCGAATTTTACTCTAAACTTCAATTTGTGCTGTATTGGCCATTCTCAAAGAGAATGTTACACCCCTGCACCACGGTGAGGTTACAGCACGCGCAGGGGTATATTGACAGCTGCAGTGTACTATTAACACATTATGTTATATAATAATTAATTATGTTATATAATAATAGCACTAATATATAAATGGATATAATTTTGTATAAAAGAATGATTTTAAAGACAATATTGTACTCTAGACGTGATACATATATGATATAACAATACATTGGATGTAATTATAACCTATACATTTTGTTGTTTTTTAAAAGTGTCGATAGCATTGAGGAACATACATAATTTATTTGTGGTTGGTAACTTTCTAGAATTAAACAGCTGACAAAATTTGAAAGTGTTAGGTCTGTTGTAATAGTATTTGTTTAGATATGTTGATATTTCATTTGTAAAATAAGGACACTGAAATAAATAATGATATTCGTCACCTAAAGAAAATAGACAAAGAGGACAAATTCTGTCTTGTCTTTTAATGTATTGCCATCGGCCAGTTTCAATTGGTAAATAATGATTACTAGTCCGGAATCGAATGTAGACTGTCCATAGTTTCTCCGGTTAGTGAAAAAGATAATTTCACATGAATGTGTTGATTTGAATATTCTATAGGTAATACATTTTGGATATCTATTTAAATTGGCATTCCATACCTGTATGCACTGATCTTTTAACCTTTGAGACACAATACGAACGAATGCGTTCTTGTTTATATTTTGATTTAACCAATAATTGCCCATACCCAATTTGTTTAGTGTATCTTCTATATCAATTAACCACTTAAATGTATATAGATGCTTGGCAGTTTCATATAGCATAATTCTATATAATGTTACAGATATTTTAGAAGCTTTTTCCAGTAATCAAAGAGGCCTAAAAGCTAAGCATCCTGGTTTTGATCTTAATATCTAGAAGGAAAACACCCAATTCGCCATAAATCATAGGTAGTGGGGTATTTTTTCTAAGTTTTAATAAACTATATTAGTTCAACATTTTGATTATTGCTAAAACCCCATATTTCTGAAGAATATAATAGAATTGGAACAATAGTACTATCAATAATGCGTAACTGGCAATCTATAGATAAATTTAAATTTCTAGTTCTAATCTTTAACAAAATCATTCCTTTTTTGGCTTGCGAAATAAGCGTCTTTTTTGCTTGAAGAAATTATCCATTTCCACAAAATATGATGCCTAGGAATTTATAATTATCTAAATATATAATGTTATGTTTTTGATGTAAAATGTCTTATTTTTGGGTAGTTTTGAACCAAAGAGAAGTGTCACAGGGATCCTATAATATCCGTAACTGAATGAAACACGATTATCAAAATAACACACCCCCACCTCAAAAAGGATATTTCCTCTACTCTAGGAATAGGGAAATATACTACATTTAAACAAAATGTGCGTTAACCGACGCATCCGGGCATTTATAACACATAGTAATAAGGTGACTACCAGTAATCACACTGAGTCTCTGAGTCCCTGGTATACAAATAAAATATATAAAAACAAAACAGAAATCAAGAATGTCAACACATTATCATAACGTTCAACTTCGGGACAGGGCATCAGCGATTACATTAGAAATTCCCTTGATATGTTCAATGGTAATTGGTAATTGCTGCAGAAGACTCCATCTCAAAACTCTCTGGTTAGTGGCTTTCATTCTGTGAATGAAGGTAAGCGGATTATGATCAGTAAAGACCACCACTTGATGCACTGCCGATTTCACGTAGATCTGAAAATGCTTCAGGGCTTGTACCATGGCCAAAGCTTCCTTCTCTATAGTGGAATAGTTCACCTGGTGTTTGTCAAACTTTTTCGAGAAGAAACTTACAGGATGGTCCAGTCCATTTTCGTCTTCCTGGAACAGCACAGCTCCAGCTCCCACGTCACTGGCATCCACAGCTAGCTTGAAAGGCACTCGTTAGTCTGGTGCTGCCATCACGGGAGACGAGGAAAGCATCTGCTTGAGACGGTTAAATGACTTCTCACATTCATCTGACCACTGGAACTTCGTTTCCTTCTTTTTCAGTGTCGCACGTTTTCCAGGTTTTCTCCGATAGGCATGCTGTCGAATCGGTGTAGCGTTGGGTTCCAAGCGCACCTCCTGGCTTAAGGTGTTGGTAACCGTTGGAAGGTCCTGACAAATGGAAACATTGTCTTGTATCAGCGTAGTCAACTTTGCTCGCCGGGGGCTCAAGTCTGCTAGAGTCTGGCCGTTGGCCAACTTGATCTCCGCAGTCTTGACGTTATCACAGGAAATTGAGTGTCTCTCAATTTGGACAGGTAGTACTGGAACTATCGGCAGTCTGTCAAAATAACCTTTTAGCAAATTGGTGTGACAATACCTACTTTTCCTAACCCTATCAGGAGTGTTTATCACATACCCTGTCTCATTAACCCATTTGCGCACAACATAGGGCCCGAAATACCTGTTCTGCACAGAACCCCGTTTAATGGGAAGGTACAGCAGCACCTTATCACCTGGTTTAAACTCCCGACTCTTAGTCTTCCTATCAAACTCTGATTTTATTTTGCTCTGAGCATGGCTCAGTTGCTTCCTATCCTTTCTATCTCTAACTCTCTTATTTATTAATACTCCCTTGTCCACAGTTAACAAGGTAGTGCGAGCTGCCAACAAATTTGGATCAGCCCCCTGCTCTAGAATTAACTCTTGTCTATTACAAGGTAAGTCCCCTCTATCAAACACAACTGGTTCATTTACCCTTTGCAGGAGGTCAACAGGTTCCACCACATTTAATTCCTCAGTTGACTTATCTACCATTTTACTAATAACCTCATCCACTCCAATTTCATGGCTCACACACGTATCAGACAAATCACAAATATCCTCGGGGTCTCGTGTTACCCTTCTGGCCATAGCCCTAGTCTTTACACACGCATGATATCTAATCTCATCAACCCCACACTCTTTTATGGGTAAAGGGCTGTCTTTCATTAACAATTGGTCACATTTCGGCTGACAACACTGACTAGTCAAATCATTACCCAACAAAACTCCTATGTTTTCAACAGGCAAGTCCTTCACAACACCCATAATGACTGGTCCCGTCACAAACTTCGAACACAAGAAAACGTTATGTAACCGGACAACCATATTTTCTCCTGTAACCGAGGTTAAAGCCAAACTATGTCCTGTATCTGAATTCTCTATGCCAGCTAAACACTCTGACGTTATCAGCGACTGACTACAACCGTTATCAGCGACTGACTACAACCGGTATCTCGATAGATTGATATTGCCTTAGGACTCAATTCTTGTTTCACATCACAAACCATACCAGTGGACACATACGGGTTTACTTTTTCTGCCATGGGACTAACCATTAACTCTCGCGCTAACGGAGCTGACCTCGTGCGCATTATCACGTTTCCCCGACAAGATGGTTATCCTTTTTACAGTAACTGCAATGTGGACGAAAAGTTCGTGCATTGGCTGATAATGCAGGCCTATCCTTACTTTGCCCACCAGGTGCATTCCTTGCCTGACTAGCTGACCAACTAGAACTCTCCCCGATAGTTACTTTCTCGGGCTGAAATGGCTGAAATTTCTTATCACCCTGTTGTAAACAGCTACCCTGTACTGCCTGCCACTATGCCTGCCTCCTCTATCTTTTTGACATCACGATCCTCTAAATGAATACGTAAGCTAACTGGTAATCCATTTTTAATGTCCTGCAAGATCAACAACTCCCGTAACTCGGTATATGACTCTACCCGATGAGAAATCACCCATCTATCAAACATCCCTGCCTTCTTAGCCACAATCTCACTATAAGACTGACCCTGCATTTTTCTCAACTTGCTATACCGTAAACGATAATCCTCAGGTCGTAATTCATAAGCCCTCAACACTGCCGCCTTAACTAGGTCGTACTGACGTGCTCGCTCATCACTCATTGAACTATAAGCTACACTAGCCTTCCCCTTAAACTTAGACACGGCTAACAATGTCCACTTAGACTGCGGCCAATTTAGCTGCTTAGCGGCCCGTTCAAAAAGTTGGAAGAACATATCTACCTCCTGGTCATCATATACAGGCACTGATCTATAAGCCTCCGACATGTTAAAACCATTTCCTGCCTCACTTCTAACTTCTTCAGTATTCAACTTTAACTCATGTTCCACTTTTAATGTTGCTAACTGGAATTCTCTATCCCTATCTCTCTCTTCTCTTCTCTATCCCTCTCTATCTTCTCTATCTTCTTTTTCCCTATCCCTCTTCTATCTCTCTCTCTCTCTATCTCTCTTCTTTCTCTCTATCCCTCTCTTCTCTTTCTCTCTCTCTATCTAATGCACGTTCTTCTCTTTGGTACTCAAGCTTTTTCAAAGCTAATTGTTGTTCCACACTTAACTCATTTATCTCTATCTCTGGAACAATCTCACTGTCTTCCATAACAGGCCTATCACCAAAAACTTCCTGGATAATAATTGTCTTTATATTACCTAAGGTTTTAGCTGATGTTAAATCAATTTCTCGCTCACCCGCGATTTCAACTAATTCGGCCTTACGTGCTCGCTTAATCTCCACTACACTCAGCGTAGGCCTATCCAGCAAATTCTTATCCATGTTTAGATATGACGCACTTATTATTAATTAATTTTCTAATGAACAACGTTGCTACTTCTAGTTATTTTGTAAAAATAATTTATAAAGCCCCCATTTACAAACAATACTTTTTTAAATATGCATGTCCCGTTTCAGATCCGGGACGAGCGCCCCAATTTTCACTCCTGTCACGGGGATCCTATAATACCCGTAACTGAATGAAACACGATTATCAAAATATCTCTCCTAACTGTATATCTATTAGATCTCTCTGTAACAGGCAGTTATACCCGCTGGCTCGTCTAGGTATGATCAGAGATAAGATCTTAAATAAAGTATATATTATTATAGCACATTTAGTTCACTAGAAAACACAACAAAAACACAATACACTTTGGAATCTGTATTAACCTACGCTGACAAATGTACTGCCGCAGTAGTTAATTAACAACAACAAATAATAACAACCCAGAACTGATCACACAATATGCTAATCACTTCACTGTGACACAACACCCACATGTGTGATAATCGAGAAACGCTAACACACACACACGTGTGATAATCGAGAAACGCTTCCAGGAGAACTTAGTTAATAAAGGAATTACAACTCTATTCCTAACTGGTTAATTTTTAATTAACCCTTAACTACTCGTTCAGTAATGTGTGATAATTGAGAAACGCTGCCAGGGGAACTTAATTAATAAAGGAATCACAACTCTATTCCTAACTGGTTAATTTTTAATTAACCCTTACTACTCGTTCAGTAACGTGTGATAATTGAGAAACGCTTCCAGGAGAACTTAATTAATAAAGGAATTACAACTCTATTCCTAACTGGTTAATCTTTAATTAACCCTTAACTACTCATTCAGTAACCTTGTAACACAGAATTAATACTGGTACCTATCACAATAAAGACAATAACATACAGTTTACCTAGGTCCTCTAGGATGACTGGCTAAGCTTTATATTACCAAATACTCGTATAAATATAGACCAGTAAGTCTACGATTTACTTCGTCAGATGACCGAAGACCCTGTCTAAAAAATATTGGTATAATACAGTATTAAAATATTAAAAGTCACATCAATCACATCAAGGTTATACAACAGAGCAGAAATAATATATTTACCAAAGTCCTATCTGAACTAATATAGATCGTTCAGTTGGACAACGTCCGTTCCCCTGGATACATCCACTGTTTCTCCCCGATATCTCTAAAACCCGGGGGGCACAACGCGGTACCTCACGTATCATGAGATATTTCCCCAACTCCCAGAGACGCATTTTTCTCTTTGAAGACCAGACTTACTGACGCCTAGTCGCCAAAATCACGGTCGTCGAAACCGCACTCGCAGAGGTATTACGTAACTACTGGCCACATGGCCTCCACACCTGGACTAAGTGCATATTGGAATGGTCATCGTACAATGCAAATGTTATAGTAGTCTACCCCAATCTCAGAGCTCGACGAAATACACATTGTCAACGATATTAAAGTTACATTCTCTGGTTACCATATTATAACATGTACAAATATGAAATACAAGCTCAAATGCACTTTTAAAAAACTCGTGTGTGTTTGCTATGAACGGAGATCGTCAAAAGTATACACTTGATTCGTCGCCTGTGCCGCCATAGCTCGGCAAAGAACAAACGACAGCCTGTTGTCAGTTTCAGTTAGCGCGTGCGTTTGCCAATTTCAAATTGTAGGGTTCGTCTCAAAAAATTAAAAGAGAAATCTTGCGCTGTACGAAGAACGTTCGGTTGAGGATACGGTACAAAGAGTCTTTCGTTAAAACCAGTTTGATCTTGACAACATATTATCGATAATTGTACCTTCCTATTTCAGAATTAATATTTTATAAAGTGTTAGTAGAACTTTCAAAGTTTAGTTTGTATACTAGTAACACATTAATCATGTGTATATATTTAAAAAAAAAAAAATACACTAAAGCAGACAATGAACGTTTTCACTTCTTAATTTTACATGTTAAAATTGACAAATTCAAATAAATATTATTTCGTTCGGAAAGGGTAAAGTTAGGGGTGGGGGGGGGTGTTTAACGACATCAAAGTTAGAGCCAATTGATTTCATAATCATCCGACGCCATACAACCGTATTTAAAATGTGTTGAGTGCGTCAAATAAAACATATCCTATCCTTCCTTCCATCTGCTGTTGGATGTCTAACATTTGGTAATTTTGACATATAATCTTAGAGAGGAATCAGGTGCATGTGCAGGGGGAGGGTATTGGAGGTCGAAATCCTTACTTGCCCAAGCTTTAAAAAATTGAAATGTATTTTCTGGGGGAACATGGCCTCATATAAACTTCGCTCAAAACAGTCTATAACCCCAACCCCGCTGAAATCCCTGCACACGCGCCTTGGAAGCCCGCTATTATTTTTTTTTAGCAAGGAATCGTTTATATGTACCATCCCACAAACAGGATATCACATACCATGGTCTTTCATATACTCGCCGATGGGGATCGATCCTAGACTGACCGCGCATTTCCAAAACAAACCCCACCGTAATGAATAAAAATAACATATAGTCTTGAAAAATGTTACGTAAATCGAACACAGTACCCTCTTCCTCTACCCCTAGAGCGTTACGTAATTAGTAACACCTCCTTACATGTAAGGCGTATGCCAACAGCTGGCCACTGTCAAAATTTCAAGGCAAATCCCCCCCCCCCCCCCCCCCCCCCCCCCGACCCCGGAAGGGCGTTGTACCATACCTCTATGGATATAAATATGTTTTGGAGATATGAGACGACCCCTCAATCAAAACAATTAAATTTGTTCAAAAATTGCGAAATCTCACGTGATCTCTTGTTGGGGAATTCCACACTTGTGATAAGCCAATAAAAACCGAGATCGGTAGGAGCCCGTCAAAAGTGTCCCACTTTCGAAATACTGCCTTTGTTTTTCACCTAGATAAGCCAGCGTAGTGAAACCAATGCGGAGCGCGGCGTCATATATGCACCAAACGTATTTGGATTTTCTGTTCTATATGCTTAAATAATAAAAAATATTCCAGGGAATGGCGCTTTAATTTATATATTACTTAAAGGGAGAGTCAACTCAAACAAGAGCCTTATGTCTTGGAAAGATGCATACCCGGACCACCAACACATACTGACATTAAAAAATGAAAAACGCGTAATTTTTTAGTTAATAAAAAAACAAGATTATTCCTTCTAACTGGGGGCAGCCATTTTCTTTAGTTTTTTTTTGACGTCCAGTGGTATAGCTTGGGGCGAAGTGACGTCAGCTTCGTCCAACTCCTCTATGCACAGTGTAAATAAACACTCTAATTTACGACTAGGAGCTTCGCTTTCATCAACCTGACTTGTAAAACAAAATGAATGACTTAATAGTATAATAAACTATTTAACTAAATACATGTATATTTCAATTTGCATCAATAGAACGAAATGGATTGATAGTATTTTTCTCTTTTAAAAATCGAAAGAAAAAAATGCATATTGTTAAGCCTATTGGTAGGGTACGTTCGATCAAAAACGACCACTCATGATGTCCAAGTGATAGTTTTCTTTTCTTTGGGACTATGTAATTGGTCAGTTTTGTGATTTTAGATGGGCAAGTTTACTTAATCAAGGGTTTTACAGAATTACTTACAGTAATAAAGCATGACGGCTGATAATGTCCATTACGATGTGAGGGGTGTCCGCGCGGTTATCACAATTCCATGTGATCTTAATAAAAGAGGCATGTATTTTTAGTGTGTATAGATACAGTGTCTGGGGATCGTCTACAGATACAGGCCACGGAAAGACAAGACCAATTAGCCAAGAAAACACTCCGATTATTATTTCAGTACGTGGGTTAATTTATGTACAAAACACAATACAGTTATTTCAACTTTAACAA
Organism: Gigantopelta aegis; assembly: GCF_016097555.1. NCBI lineage: Eukaryota > Metazoa > Mollusca > Gastropoda > Neomphalida > Peltospiridae > Gigantopelta > Gigantopelta aegis. Next base: position 1,129,560 of record NC_054710.1, read on the forward strand.
CGGTGGTGTTTTTTTGTAGTGAAAAATAATATATACTATAGCTGGGTTACTGGGGTGGATATTATTACAGAACATTGCGATTCATCTGCAAAAATCCGTTATGTTTTGTTTCTTCAGTTCGAAGACCAATTCCTGACGTGACACGATAGGTATTACGAAACTACTAGCTTGCCAGAGGGAGTATTCACTGGGATGGTACAAAATGGCTGCACCTGTTATATATAATATCTGTCACATTTAACCATTTTATTAATTAACTATACGATTATACTTGTTGATATTAAGCAATACTGTGCATTATATATCGACTATGCATACCAGGCCAACTGCTTTAATTGTCCCTTCCTTTAGCACGCACAATTACATGTTATACAAATAAACATACATCAAACCACTCATCCGTGGACATAGCCCACTGACGCAATACAAAATAAATACACCACTGGGTTATCGAACCGGATTACAAAATGATAAGCGCTGGGGCCAACACGCTTGTGAAACCCACGACACAAAACATGTCAAAGTTTGTTAACATGGTAATGGTCAACATCGTAAGATTATGATGTTACAATTTTGATCAAGTGTCTAAAGAACCAAAATATTCAACATGAAATAGCTTTAAAATGTACTGATGTGTCTTTGAATAAATATCACTTTGCACTTCTAATGTTGTTTTGGCTTTTTTTTACCATTTAAAGCTGCAGTCCCTGGAATATTTTTATTATTTAAGCATATAAAATAGATGATTCAGTTCTGTTTGGTACATAAAAGGTCCACCACATCGCTATAGTTACGCAATGCTCGCTTATCTACATTATCTAGGTCAACTAGTAACACAATGGCCAGCTTTGTTTGTCTTCATCTACCGGGACGCCAGTAGAACTGAGACTATGTGAAATAAGACAGGTAGAGAAATGAAACAGTGCTATTAAGTTTGAAAACGTTTAGTGCTAACAAAACAGTCATGAACGGATTTTAAAATGTCTATATTTTCCTGATTAGTTGAGTGTAGATCGCCAATTAATAAAATGTTATGATTAACATACAGGAGATATTTCTGTAAATTGGCATTTCGATGCACTCTGAATAGAGGCTGATGACAATAAATTTTCAGCATCTTCCAGATGATGCCCACAAGCACATTTTTGATTATCTAAGAGATGACGCTTAAATGTATGACCATTTAGGTTACTGTTACCCATTCTACAAACTCGACAGTGTTGTATCTGCTTAATTATTTCACCATAATAAAAGTATGATGGGATAGGTTTAGTTGCATTTGTTTTAAATTGTGGGTAAAATTTACATCAAATCATATTACAAATATTACTTTCATGTTATTTGACCACAAAAACACATTCCTAGCTGGAGCAGGCACCGAGATATGAATGTTAAACTCTGAAACACGCACCATTTTGAAACATGGTCGCCAATTTCTTCACACGCATTTTTGACGCTGTCATCAAATGATTTCATGCTTACAACACCCCAATGACCATGTCTAGCCACGAGGACAGATGTTACCTTTCCATGACCACCTACTCAAAAACTAAGTCTTTTTTATGGCTCTGTTTGCGGGACTACTAGTTAATGTGACGTCTAGTTCAACGCAAAATGAGGCTTTTTTAATTATTAGCATATTGTCAATATTGGCCAAAATATCTGGGATAATATCTTTTTTTCAATAATTACATAGTGTGCAGATTGCTTGTACAGAATCTGATTGGTCAACTATAAAATGATGACCTTTAATTGGTTCTTCGCTAAAGCCAGAGGTTGATGTTCACCAAAGGCTCGGGTCTACAACATCCATTCAATGGGGACAGATCATTGTGAGTAGATATTTTATTTGAAAGGTTTCTAACCATAATTAAACATTTTACGGTCTTTTAATTGGGCACTCTGTGTAAAACATTTTGTGCACAAATCTCATTTGAAAGGTTTCTCACACACAAAGTGGAATTCTAAAGAAGCATGTTATGTAGTCTCAAGGTGGAATTCTATGTAAAACATTTTGAGGAATTTCACATTTGAATGGTTTCTCACCAGTATGAATCAATATATGGCTTTTTATGACTTTTTTGTTTGTAAAACATTTTGCACACACTCCACAAATGAAAGGTTTCTCACCAGTATGAAGCATTTTGTGAGTTTTCAAACTGGAACTGTGTGAAAAACATTTTGTGCACATATCACATTTGAATGGGTTTATACCGTTATGACGAATTAAGTGAGCTTTCAAACTGGAACTTTCTGTAAAACATTTTGTGCACATACAACATTTAAAAGGTTTCTCACAGTATGAAACATTTTGTGAGTTTTCAAACGGGAACTTTGTAAAACATTTGTAAAACATTTTGTGCACATATCACATTTGAAAGGTTTCTCACCAGTATGAAGCATTTTGTGAGTTTTGAAGCCTTTTGTGAGTTTTGGAACTTTGTGTAAAACATTTTGTGCACATATCACATTTGAACCAGTATCAATGAAGCATTTTGTGAGTTTTCAAACAGGAACTTTCTGTAAAACATTTTGTGCACATATCACATTTGAAAGGTTTCTCACCAGTATGAAGCATTTTGTGAGTTTTCAAACAGGAACTTTTTGTAAAACATTTTGTGCACATATCACATTTGAAAGGTTTCTCACCAGTATGAAGCATTTTGTGAGTTTTCAAATTGAAACTTGTTGTAAAACATTTTGTGCACATATCACATTTGAAAGGTTTCTCACCAGTATGAATAAACATGTGGTTTTTTAAGGTTGTTTTGCCTGCAAAACATTTTTTGCACACAATACATTTAAAAGGTTTCTCACCAGTATGAAGCATTTTGTGAGTTTTCAAACTGGAACTTTGTGTAAAACATTTTGTGCACATATCACATTTGAAAGGTTTCTCACCAGTATGAAGCATTTTGTGTTTTTTCAAACAGGAACTTTCTGTAAAACATTTTGTGCACATATCACATTTGAAAGGTTTCTCACCAGTATGAATCATTATATGGCGTTTAAAGTCACTTTTGCTTGTAAAAGATTTTGCACAGAGTCCACAAATGAAAGGTTTCTCACCAGTATGAACAATTTTGTGAGTTTTCAAACTGGAACTTTCTCTAAAACATTTTGTGCACATATCACATTTGAAAGGTTTCTCACCAGTATGAAGCATTTTGTGAGTTTTCACATTTGAAAGGTGGCATGAACTTTTGTAAAACATTTTGTGCACATATCACATTTGAAAGGTTTCTCACCAGTATGAATAAACATGTGGTTTTTTAAGATTCTTTCGCGTGCAAAACATTTTTTGCACACAATACATTTAAAAGGTTTCTCACCAGTATGAAGCATTTTGTGAGTTTTGAAACAGGAACTATTTGTAAAACATTTTTTGCACATATCACATTTCAAAGGTTTCTCACCAGTATGGACGCGCATGTGTGTTTCTAAATCAGATTTATTTCTACAAAACTTTGAGCAGACTTCACATTTTGTAGTTGTAACAGCAGCTAATGACATACTGATTTTCAGATGGAGGTTTTCAGTTCACGTTTTGCACTCCCGTCTTACTTTTTTACCAGTATAGATCAGAATGTATAATTTCCTGGTGATCAGAATGTATAGTTTTCTGGTAATCAAAATGTATAGTTTACTGGTGATCAGAATGTATAGTTTACTGGTGGCCAGAATGTATAGTTTACTGGTGGCCAGAATGTATAGTTTACTGGTGATCAGAATGTAAAGTTTCCTGGTGAGCTTCTCTCAAACTAGAAATCCATACACGTCTGACGCATCTCCGCAGATGTGGGGTGAAGACATCAGCCACTAAAATAGAAAACAATAAATGAATAAATAGAACAGAAACTAAAACTGGTCCACTCTGGCATTTGCGGCATGGTGGACTTGTGGTCCATTCAGCTTACCACAGCTGATGACAGAAGGTATTACAGTATTACGTTGTGAGAGCCTCCAATAGTCTGAACAGCAATCAGCCTACAAAGGACAACATAGCTGAGGACAGAAGCTATTAATGTGTCAGGACCTCCAGTCTTCTGAACAGCAATCAGCCTACAAAGGATAACATAGCTGATAACAGAAGCTATTAACGTATCTGGACCTCCAGTCTCCTGAACAGTAATCAACCTACAAGGTACAAAGCTGATGACAGAAGGTATCAACGTGTCAGGACCACCAGTCATGTGAACAGCCTCAACCTACAGAAACATACAGAAGATTAACGTGACAGTATATGAACTCCTGAACAGAAACATACAAGAGACAGGACATATCTGAATAGCTACATCTGAACCATACTCAACCAGATACATCTATTTGCTATTTTCCATGACAATCGAGGCCAGAATACCAGGGTGGCAGTTAGTGGTTATTTAATTTGACGTTTTAAGTATTATCTCCCTGAAATGACTGCAGAATATTTTCCTCGCTACGGCCCTAAATAGGGCGCTGGACTTTTGGTTTTTGCGATGCTGCACTTACCAGTAAATCATGCATTCATATTAAGGCTTATAAATTCATTTAAAATGTCATTGGAATGCGGGGAAAGACGTACGCCAGTGGTAAAGCGTTCGCTTGATGCGCGGTCGGTTTGGGATCAATCCCCATCAGCGAGCTATTTCTTGCTTCAGCCAGTACACCACGGCTGGTATATCAAAAGTTGTGGTATGTGTTATCCTGTATTTGGGATGGTGCATATAAAAGATCCCTTGCTGCTAATCGAAAAGAATAGCTCATGAAGTGGTGACAACGGGTTTCCTCTCTCTATATCTGTGTGATCTTTAACCATATAACCGTAATTAAAATGTGTTGAGCACGTCGTTAAATAAAATATTTTCTTCATTCCTTTGCTTCAATGGAATGCAGGTGACCTTTATTTTCAAAACGTTGGTTAGCAACAATTGCTGTCAAGTTTTGAAAATTGATTAGGTAGATCTACTAGCATTTAACATCACAGAATTGCGTTCAATACATCGGAACATGGTGCTGAAGAAAATTATCCCTGAAATTTAATAATTACTGTCCTAAAATGTCTTCACTAATTTAAGCAAACTAAGAAATGTTTCAAAGTATATATGCAGTCTAAATTTAAAGGAGATGTTAGTACTTTAAAATGTTAACTAAGCTAGAAGGAACCCATCTTCATAAATCAAGGCTAATATTCGTTCCTCGTATTCAGCCTTGATACATGTAGTCAAGATTACTGATATCCACTACTAGCGCCCTCTATTGGAAAAAAAATTTGTAACACCGATTATGTCCCTTACACGATAACATTGCTGACCAATCACAGCATCGGTAACATGTGACAATTTTGAAAGCAATATCAAAAATTAACCGCCGGACGCTGACGCTGCCATCTTTGTTTACAATAACAAGGGAATCTATAAGGAGCGTTGCAATTCGTTGCAATCAGATCTCATCGCATCCAATGAAATTTAAGCATTTTGTGACACGATTTCTTGACGACATGTATCAAGGCTGAATACGAGGAACGAATATTAGCCTTGATTTATGAAGATGGAAGGAACCAGGATGGATGAACTAGACAAAGTTAAAGGGATGGTGATATATAGTGGTGATAACATTCGTTCGGAATACCAAACACGCTCCTGTACCATTAAAAATGATTTGAAGGGAATTACATAGCATTGACATTTTGGCGATGTTATTATTATTTATTATTTTTAACTCTGCCATGAGAAGTCCATAAAACCGGGACTTGTATTAACCTTGGTCATATTTCGTTATATTTTAACATGCAAACATTCTTTTCTAGATTTAGTGTAAAATAAATATTCTGCTATCCAGCGAACATAACAATTTTATTGACTTTGGCAAATATAAATCTAATTTACAATCCATTTTTTGTTGTTTAGGTACAATTTAAAGAAAAAGAAGAAGTTTGTTGTGTTTAACGACACCACTAGGCTACATTGATTAATTAATCATTGGCTATTACATGTCAAACATTTGGTAATTCTTACATATAGTCATCCGAAGAAGTTTGTTTTCTTTAACGACACCACTGGATAACATTGATTAATTTATCATCGGCTACAGGATGTCATACATTTGGTAATTCTGACTTGTACAGGAAACCCGTAACATTTTTCCTAATGCAGCAAGAGATCTCTTATATGTACTTTCCCACAGACAGGTAAACACATACCTTTGTTCAGTTGTGGTGCACTGGTTGGAACAAGAAAAAAAAACAATCAGCTGAATGGATCCACCAAGGTGTTTCGATCCTTTGAAGCAAGTACCTCAAGCGAGCACTCAACAGATTGAGCTAAATTCCGCCCCTATAGTCATCAGAGGAAACCTGCTACATTTTTCAATTAGCAGGAAGGGACATTTTATATGCACCTTCCCATGGACAGAAAAGCACATACTACGATACTTGATGTACCAGTCGTGATACATTGGCTGGAACGAGAAATAGCCCAATAGGACAACCGACGGATCGATCCCAGAACGACTGCGCAGCAAGTTAGCACTTTACCACTGGGGTACATCCCACCCCTAGGTACAATTTTAAGACCGGACTTGTACGCCTTTTAAAATGTGAATATTCCTAAGCCCTCTGACATAATGAATACTAATATGACATAGTGAATACTAATATATGTAACTGCATTATTGGTCATGGGGTTGTAGCGAATTTGTCACAATAATGAATTTGACAGGGTTGGAAATGGACGTGGTAATCTAAAGCTGTACTAGTCAGGTGGTTAGATAATCAGTGTAAAACTTAAAACAAATTACTCGACTAGTAGATGTACATGTAAAGACCGAACCTGTCGGGATGGTCAGTCTACAAACTGTTTATAATGCAAACATAAAATGAGCTGACCTGAGAATGTTTTAATTGACTTTTAAATAACCTTTTCATTAGTGTATTTTTTGCTTCTGTTTTACCCCATTCTACAAGAACGGCCTTGCATTCTCTTTACGGTAGTTTGTCAAACAAGGTTTGACATTGCGTCACGTGACTCAAAATACAATACCCTACATGTTTCCAAATCAATTAGTTTTTTGTGGTGGTGTTGTTACAGTTGTTGTTTGTGTGTGTGTGTGTGCAGGGGGGGGGGGGGGTGTTGGCCATAACTCGTTTTTATTATTTTTATTATTATCAGTAACAAGTGGGATAAAGTTCTTTTCAAGAATAAAATAATTCTAGGGACAAATCAAATGTATGTATGTTCTGGTAATATACTGTTGGGTGATTAAACAGGTCAATGGTCTGTGATAGTATGCCTTTAACATATAAGCGGAATCGAGCTAGAGCAATTGACCTATCGACCCCTACCCCTCCCCCCAAAAAAATAAACCCCCAAACAAACCAGACAAAAACCAAGCCCGCTAGCAACAATAAACAAAATATTAAAAAAAGAGGTTATTATTATTATTATTATCTATGAGGTGAAGACAGTGTTACTGGACATGTACATTACTCACATAATATTGATGAATTAAGCTTACACCCTCACCCCCGAAAAAACAAAACAAAAAACAAAACAAAGAAAAAAAACAGAAAAAAATGTGAGTTTCCCCATTGAGCAGTTAATATTAAAATAACAACAACAATAATAAATAAATAAATAAATGAACAAACAAACCCATCAAAACAGTGTATTATATATCGAAATTATTATTATTATGAAACCCATCATTTTAACTGAGAAACAGTCCGGTTCTATGTTCCGCTCAGTTTATTATATTATATCACTGCTGCTATGGCCGTTACCAACATAAACGTTCCTGCACAACAATAGTGAACATGTACAGTGTATGTAGTCACTTACTTCAATATCACTATATGTAGGTGTTCAGTTTGTAGTTTATAACTGAAAATCATACAGCATTACACAAAATACGTTGTAAAAACATACCAGAAAATAAACTGGTTACCAAACAAAAACCGATATCCGAAAGCTATTCCGACCTCTTGTTCGGACTATTCCGGAGAGTTGATATGCGGATTGCAATTAATAATATCGCGTTAAATTGAAATTTGTTTTGTTTAACGAACCAATAATCGGCTATTGGATATATCAGTCCTGGTTCACTTAATGGAAAGAGGAATACGTCAAAGGGCTTACAAACATATGTATACACACACACACACACACACACACACACACACACACACACACACACTGAATACTAATATGACATAGTGAATACTAATATGACAGTGAGTATTAATATGACACTGAATACTAATATGACATAGTGAATACTAATATGAATGAGTAATAATATGACATATTGAATACTAATATGACAGTGAATACTAGTATGACTCACTAATGTGACATAGTGAATACTAATATGACATAGTGAGTATTAATATGACATATTGAATACTAATGTGACACAGTGAATACTAGTATGACAGTACTAATATGACAGTGAATACTAATGTGGCAGACATGTACTTTCTGTAATTATAACATGGTAAACTTAGTTTTGTATTTCATGTCCCATAACTTCTTTTCTTCAGTATATTTCTTTCTGTACTTGGCTTGTGTGGTCAATTTCAAATTGCATGTTTTACCTGTGTGGGCAGTGAATACCTGTGACATCTCTTTGTTTCTTGTGAGGACTATTTTCATGTGCTGTCTGTGAAGACAGTGTTTTTAGTTTTTGATTGGGCTGCTGACCATGACATGATCAGCTGATGTTAGAAGGTAGCGATTCTGCATTTATTGAGTTATACCGGATGGTGGTTTCTTTTGGGCTCCTGATATTTTGGTGTCCTGCATCTTAATATAAGAATTTATGTAAAGGTTAGTCTAACTTAATATATTAAACACATGTTATATTAATATTTTCTAAATATAATGCAATAAATATAATTAAAGTTATAAACAGTAACATTAGTAATGTTATTAGCAATGTTTGAATATAAATGTATAAGTTGGGTATTCTGCTTAATATTTAAAATAACTTATTTATTATTAAAGTTATTCCGTTTATATGTATACATGTTTCTTTTCCTTTGAGTATTTGGAATTAATAATTGTAAAAGGGTTTATCTTAAAATATGTATTTTATTTACTCTGTTTAAAAGAAGTTATTTTAACTTCAGGTTTACAGTAGTCTATAAGTGACGGTGGATATGGTTGAACGGAACATCTTAAACCTCACAGGTTTGGTAATATTATCTCATTTTATAGTATCAGCTAGTAGTAAAAGTATTTTTACTATAATTACATTTACCTATTTTGTAATTTTTATTGACCAGAATGTTATATATCATTGTATTATCATGTTTATATGTCAGTTATGGTAAGATTAATTTGTAACAGTTGAAATATGCATATACAGTTTAGATAGTCGTATGTCAGTAATGTTTTAGATAGTCGTATGTCATTAATGTTTTAAAGGAATAATTGTATGTATTTGACATAATTTTTTACCTTAATGTATTTTTTTAATATATATAATAATAGTAGGATTTTCAAATGAATTGTTGTAAATAAGTGTATTTTCAGAATGATAATGGTTATACTGTATATTTATTATATATTGTTATTTATTATTGTAGAGATGGGTTTCGTCTCCGTGATCTGCAATAAACTGTGCAAAGCTTCATAACCAGTTGTTGTCATTTGTGTACCGAGCACCCTGTTACACTAATATGATATTATGAATACTAATATGACATAGTACCACTATGACATAGTGAATACTAATATGGCATAGTGAATACTAGTATCACATAGTGAATACTAATATTACATATTGAATACTAATATCACTCAGTGAGTACTACCGGTAATATACCATAGTGAATACTAATATGACATAGTGCTTATTCAAAGACATGGGCTAATTTCCGGTCAAATACGGTAATATACCATAGTGAATACTAATATGACATAGTGCATACTAATATGACAGTGAATACTAGTATCACCGAGTGAATACTAATATGATATTTTGAATACTAATATGACATAGTAAGATTCTAATACCTGTAATTGGCCATGTGGCCACAATAATGAATTTGACGTTGTGGAAAATGGACGTGGTAATCTCAAGCTGTATTAGTCAGGTGGTTAGATAATCAGTGTACGACTTGAAATAAATTACTCGACTAGTAGATGTACACATAAAGACCGAACCTGTCGGGATTGTTACTCTATAAAATGTTTACAATGCAAACATAAAATTCGCCAACAACGGCCTTGCATTCTGATGACGGCAGTTTGACAAACAATTCTTGACACTGCGTCAGCAGACTCAATATACAATACCCTACATGTTTCCAAATCAATTGTGTGGGGCTTTTTGTGGCGGTGTTGTTGTTAGGGGGGTTGTTGGCCATACCTCGGTTTTTTTATCACTATCAAGCGTGATAAAGTTGTTTGAATAAAATACTTCTAGGGACAAATCAAATGTATATATATATATATATATATATGTTCTAGTAATAAATTGTTGGGTGATTAAACAGGTCAATGGTCTGTGATAGTATTATGACTTTAACATATAAGCGGAATCGAGCTAGAGCAATTGATCTATCAACCCCAACTCCCCCCCCCCCCCCCCCCCAAATTTTAAAAAAATAAAATAAAAGATACCCAAACTGGTCAGCAACAATAAAAGAAACAGAAAGAAAAAAGAAAAAAAAGAAAGAAAGAACCAAACGCTGAAGAAGTAACAACCAAAGAAAAACATACAGAACAATACCTAGGCTTTACAAGTAACATATTGATACATTGTATTATTATTTGTATTATTAGTAGTAGTAGTACTATTATTATTATTATTATTATTATCTGTGAGGTGAAGACAGGGGTACCGGACATGTACATGACTCACATAATATTGCTGAATTGAGCTTACCCTCCCCCACCCCACCCCACCCCAAAAAGAGTTAGTTTTCCCATAGAGCAGTTAATATCATAATAATAATAATTATAACAATAATAATAAATAAAATAAACCCAATAAAAGAGTACATTATATATCGAAATTATTACTATTATTATAAAATCCATTTCAACTCTTTAAGAAACAGTGCGGTTCCGTGTTCCACTCAGTTTATTATATTCTATCACTGCTGCAATGGCCGTTAATTGTTCCAATGGACCAAATCAATTCCTACTGCCTAATAAAACTGATATGAGCAGCGTTTCAACACACCCAGGAAGTACAACAATAGAAAGTGTGGCACCTCACATCTAATCTAGCTGCAAAAAAATGGGGGGTCACGTATCATTTGAGAGATTTAATTTGTTTTTAATAGCAACCGTCATTTTTGCTATAAATTGCAGTTCCATTTTTGGGGGTACCCCACATTAGTTTCAACCTCTGGTATATGACACAGCAGAAATAATGTAACATTGCAACGTTCAGCCAGCCGTTTTTTGCTAAACGTTTGCAAACATATTTTGACTGGTGGTTCCTGAAATGGTCATTCGGTTTAATGTGTAGCGTAAAAATCTGTCTTCCAAGACAAGCGTTAGCGACAAACTGCTGGATAAACTTACTCCTGGAAAAAAACCTGTCCCATCTGCGCAGGCGCAACAGACTAAGCAGTAAACCAGCCCCAAGTTCAGCAAGCAAACGTTCGCGAAGTATTTGATTGGTTCCCAATGTGACCATTTGGTTTACCGTGAAGCACATAATCCAGTCTCGCGTTTGCAATAGTACTGCGCACGGGTCAATCATCAGTTTTACATCGTGTGGCAATAGTAAAATAGTATTTTTTTTTTTTTTAACTTCACGGAAAATTCCGTTTCACAATGGGAATTCCGTCCGTTTTCCGCGGGGTCTAGTGTGCTCATGTATCAAAACAAAATATATTTTAAAAACAAAGGCAGTGAGCAGTAATGGACGCTGTATTCGTGGGAAACTCAAAGTTTTTCTAAAAAAATTAACCCATACAAGCCTAGCTATACATTCAAACAAGAACCAAGGAAATATGAACTGGAGTCTGAGCAACTGTGGCGAAAATAGATGTCGGAAATGAGGGTAGTAAACGCCGCATGCGACGCCTTGTTTTGCAACCACTGGTTTACTAATAAAACTGATATGAGCAGCGTTTCAACACACCCAGGAAGTACAACAATAGAAATGTGGCACCTCACATCTAATCTAGCTGCAAGAAAATGGGGGGTCACGTATCATTTAAGAGATTTAATTTGTTTTTAATAGCAACCGTCATTTTTGCTATAAATTGCAGTTCCATTTTTGGGGGGTACCCCGCAATAGTTTCAGCCTCTGGTATATACTGCATAACAAATAAAAGTGTATTTATTTATTGTCAATGGATATTGCTAAGTCCGAATATCAGTTGGTGGAACACCACTAACTTGCGACTAAGCTTCGTTATTGTAAATAAATGTTTAACATGTTGCCGTAGTTAAAAATACCAAAATTCTTCCCTAACTTTTTTGTTTCATTTAAGTACTACTTGAGGCAAAGTATTGTCATACTAAATGAATCTACAAATGTCAAGCTTCGCTAACGCAGATGCATGCCACAGGACTTCACACTTTATTAACTGATACACAGTGGTGATCCTAGATTGAATGGGTACTACACTACTAGTATCTGTGAAAGTGTGACTAGTGCTCTTTTCTTATACCTCGTCACTGTTGGTTCACTGACTGACTGATACCGATTTTCAAAAAGGTTCAGACACATCACCATTGACTGAAGGGTGTTGGTAAGTTTAAAACGGCAAGTTTCAGTAAACATTTCATATAAAAATTTCATGTCTGGTTAAAATTAAAGATGCCCCCACCCCCAATTTTTTTTAAAGAATAATCCCTGGAATTTTCAGATAATATAAGTTGTAGAAGCGTCACGAGGGGTATATGGCTTTTTATGTACCCTATGTGTGTTCTTTTACCCCGATCCGAAGGCGAGGGGCTAAAAGAGCACACAGAGGGTACTTAAAAAGCCATATACCTGGAGACATGCTTCTACAATGAATTTATCTTGCCAACATGTTAAACCATATAGCCAAATAAACAAAATAACGCCAGATATTAATTGTTAATAATTTATTAACGGAGCCGTACCAAGCGGACGCGAACGAAAAATAGTTCCATCGATAAACGAGTTTTTAACTTCAAATGTTTGTAATACGAAATTGTCTGAAACAGATATTAATAAATAAAAAAAATAAAAACTTTTTTTTATCAGAAATGTATGTAGTAAAAAAAAAAAAAAAATATTTAAAAAACAACAAAAAACCCACAACTGTTGCTAATCGCGCATTAATACAATAAAACCACGACCGTAATTAGGTGGCCGAGTTCAACATTGCAGCTTTTAAAAGTATTGAAATAGTGTATTTTATAGTAAAAATAAAATTAATTATGTATACTTGATTGAGTATCAATGTTATTTATAATCTAATTATTGCTAACTGGGGCGGCTGGAAACTGTTGGAAATTACAGACGGGGTATAAGAGAATTTGGCTCCGCCCACAGGGGGGATACAGGATTTGTCTAACGGCAAACAACCAATGAGATTAAAGAATTTTACATGAAGGCGAGATAATATAATATAGGCCTATGTAATGTCCACTTCACTTGAACATTGTGTAATCCCTGATATTTTCAGTTAAACATAATTCATGTGCCTGAAATTTTCAATAAAACATAATACCTGAAATATAGTCAATTAATTATACATATTCTCAGTTTTATATAAATAAAGTTAACATTTAACACTATAAGAAAATCTTTTGTGAAACAAATAGCTATAATTAACAAACCAAATTCTGGACTTGTAATTAAGCACACTAACATAATGACATCAGCATTAGATCATTCAGCTAGAGTAATATGTGTTGATCTACAATTTATGCTCAATCAGATCCAAGACATCTTGATTTATGATGAAATATTTCCTTTCTTCATAAAAAAGAAAAAAATACAAAGATTAATTTTTGTTCTGGTGATTATTCAGATCACCATACATTAATTAGCAGCTAATTGTACTGAACAACCCATAACAATAAGCAGAACATTATCAAAAAGAACACTATTAGACTGATATTATTCAGGTTACAGATTCCACAAAGGAGGGGTGGGGGACATAAAACATTGATGGTGAGGGAGAAAAAACCCAGGATTCATATATTATGTCTCAGTCATTTAAACAACAATGTTTGCTTTTCCCCATCGCATTTTCCTCAAAGAAGAAACAAGGAGAGAATCAACATTCTAAAAACAAAATATCACAGGTGCAGTATCAGTGTTGTGCAATATTTTGCTATTTTTACATTAATCTGTAACAAACAACTGCAAATTAACCAACCCATGTAAAAAAACCCATTGATTTACCTACCTACAATATAATATTCTACAACTCTTAAAGGAAGGGGAATTAAGGCATTGGCCTGGCTTACCTAGTGCTAGCACAACAAATATGCTATTCACCTGAGTCATACCTACACACTGCAGAATTCTCTCCCTTGCCGGATATGCGCAATGCTATCCTTGCACGGGCTACCTGTAACTTCATTCTCGGTTCAAAGTCCACCCACCGAGGGAAAGCCTCATAGGGGTGGGTGGGAGGTAAAGTTTGTTGTGCTAGCACTAGGTAAGTATGAATAATAATGAAAATTAGAAAAAAAAATTCTAATAGTCTTATTCAACTTACTGTGCTAGCACAACACATATGCTATAACGGACGTGCAATGACACCGTTAGAGCACGTGAATTCAACATTATGGGAGGAGGTAAGAAATAGAGGACTTACCCGTACCCAAAAGCTCCTTTGAAGTAATGACATGGAGATAGGACGAACCACGACATATGGTAACAAGGAGTCAAAAAACTTTTGGGAATAAAAAGGGGCTTCCCAAAAGAAAAACTCATCCCCATGAAGGGAGGAAAAAACATCTCCCAGGGAGAGGAAACGGTAGACAACACTACAAAAAAAAACCAGCCCTCAGAAAAAGGGTGGAGTGTTAAACATGTCCGAAGCGTGAATCGATGGCAGTCGGACGGAAAAGAGGTCGACCCCTTTCCGTTGCCCTGCGCACAGACACGACGTGTTGAGACCCCGCAATGACTGTTTGGATCCTACGCGTACCGTCGGGACCACCGCCATATCCCGGAAATAGAAAACGGTCAAAAGTGTGCCGTCCTTTCCAAACCCCTGCATCATGACCTTTATAATATCTAAAGAGTCATGAAAATTCAGGGAAGCAGAAATGGCTCGGATCTCATGTGGTTTAACAGAGGAAATTCCGTACACATGATCACCCGCCATCTCATATATGCTAGCTTGATGGTAGCTGCTATCCATCGAGACAAAGCATTTTTTGTAACATCACCTGGCCTAATGGTATAAGAAATAAACAATCTCTTTGTACCCTGCCGCCGGTTTTTCGTACGCTCCAAATAATACTTCATGCTCTCACCGGGCAAAGAAGTCTATCCGAGTTATCAGATGACAGGTACGAGATAAACTGTGAATGACAGTAGGTGGAAAACTCTTCCCCCGGAGACTGGTTGTTTTAGCAACAAAAATAGGGTCGGTACGTAAGTGACAGACCAGTCCGAATTGTAATCAACCAAGTCATGCAAAAAAGCGGTATGTATCGTAAATTTCACTGATCCGACGACAAGCTGCCAGTGAAACAGAAACAGAGTCTTCCACGTCAAGGCACGAAGACTAGCAAACCTCAAAGGCTCATAAGGCGCACCTAAAGAGGCATTGTAACACCAGAAAGGGGACACTCCATTTGGAATAATGGACAATTCGTTTCAACCGTTGGATTGTAATGATTAAGTAAATCATGCAACACCAAGTTCGTAGACAAAAGTCACGACATCCACACTGTTTAAGAGTAGTGGAAAATCGCAGCTCTGTAACTTTTCACTGTCCGTGACTTTAAGTTTCCTTTCTTGGACCAACGCCAGAAAAGTACTCCGCTAAATCGTTGACAGTAGGCAAATAAGGGATCGAAATCACCGTGCGTTCGCCCAACGAACCCACATACGCAGTGACACTGATAAAACCGACTCGGTTAAGATTTGCGCTTTGCTGAAGAGACGAGATGCGCAATTCTTGTCGAAAAACCTCTGTGGCGCAAGGACAGCCCTGATAACCTCCACGCGTGAAGCTGGAAGACCTCCCGGCTTCGGATGCCACACCGTCTGAACTCAGTCGCTGGGCTGAGTAGATCGGACAAACACTGGTAACCGGAACGGGACTGCCACTAACAGTTGACAGGAGCTGTGGGAAACCAGGGCTGTGCCACCCACAGAGGAGCTTATCAACCGGGTCACGTGACAAGGTTCTCCTTTAGGACCACTTTGGTCAACACCTTGCTGAGTAAGCACAGGAGGAGGGAAGGCATAAAATCCAGTCCGTCCAATCCATACTTAACGAAGTCGTACTCCAACGCCAATGTGTCCGGTACCGGGGACACGGGAACACCGGCAATTGGTTGTCAACCGGTGGCAAAACATGTCCACCTGTTGGACTGCCCCCACACCCGAAGAACCGCTGCGAACCACCCCTTTGGAGGTCAACATACACTCCGTCTAAAACAGGGAAATGTCCAGGGATATGTCGACTGAGGGAATCTGCTATACACATTCACCGATGAAGGAATGTGTTTCGCCCAACGAGTGGTCCCTAGTTGGTCGCAGGGAATTTCCAAAATCGCAAGAGCTTTGCGACCCAAAGTCTCCGATTTTGGTTGCCACCCCAATGATTGAGATATGCCACTACCGACGCTATTGTCGCATCTCAACAGATTTCGACTGTGTCGATGAACACACCGGAAATGAACGACAGGAACGATGCACTGCCTCCATCTCCAAACAGTTGATATGAAGCTTCCTCTCGGAGAGATTCCATACCCTGAAATGTGTTGATCTAACAGATGCGCCCCGTACCCGTGCAGCGACGCATCCGTGAACAGGATCAGATCCGGAGCAGGGGGGTTGCAACGGAACCGATAGGGGACATGCACTGTTCCGACCAGGCACTCCTGTATCGGATGACGTGAACCATGGGCCAGCATAGGCACTATCGTGTGTCCCAATTGTGACCGTCCCACCGTGGGGACAAATGCCACTGGAGTGGTCGTTTGAATCGTCTGAAACCGCACGATCATGAGGCCAGAGATTCGAGGTGGCCCAACACCACGTGGAGAGATCGTACCGTCAGTACTTTGAATCCCCCATCAAAAGGTCGCGCCGACGTTTGGAAATTGTGGATACGCGCCATCGGTGGGACTAACCGACGCTACCATAAGATCGACGAGCCACTCCGAGATATGTGAAAATCTGAGCCAGCGTTAAACTCCGATTTCACCAAATGGGAATAAAACCCAATTGGATGATCGTGTCGCTGAAGACTACTCCTCTGACATTGGGTCTGACACGTCCTTCGTTGCGACGAATCCTTGGGATTCAACCTAATCGGATCCAGTATACGAGTTAGCAATTCGAACCCCTGTAACACATTTGAACAGTTGACCACCTATCCGGGTCCGTCTTGTGGCCTGCTATAGCTACCCACACGTTGCCTTTCAAAAGCATGGTGACCTCGTCGCCAAACCGGAACGGGTGATCACACGTAACTCGTACTCACTCTTTAGTGGTTTTCTCCCCGTTCGCTAAGCATTAGTGGAGCGGCAGACCACAGTCTTCCCAAAACGCCTTGTGCCCTGAGGACCCGTGAGGTATGCGTCTTTCAGATCGATCGACGCAGCCCACTCCCCAATTTGAAAGCGGTTTCCGGACTGGAAGAAAGGCGTTTCCTTTTTTCTTCTAGTGCAGATGGAGACTATACGCATACTGTTACTGTACGTAATCCCTAGATGTTCAATTGGCTTCAAATCTTAGTGATTGGTCGTCCCTTCACCATTTTTCTGTCCGGGCGAATGAAAAGATGAGAATAAATCCTCTGAGTTGTCCAGACTCACGTGACTCTCTTGATGTCCCCTTTGTCGAGAAACTCGCGCAATCATATACTCTACCACTAAAAAGCTCCGAGGTACTCGTGGCGAGAGCGTTAAACAGGCGGCATTTCCACCGGGTGAGGATAGTAAGATGCGGGTGGGGCTCGAAGATAAATTGGTAATTTTGTAACCAGGTTGTCGAACGACCGACAGAACCCAGGGGTCGAGACCATGCAGCTTGCACCAGTTCGAAGGAAATGGCGGAGCTGCCCCCAACGGGTATGGGTTGCTAACGGTACCTCGAAAGCAAAACACTGACCGATCGTTCCCGTACCCTTCACCCCTAACCGCTTACCACCCGTAGGCGCACAACGCCTTGTTTGGACTGAGAAACGTAATGCAAGTAACGACGGTTTGCGGTCCTGGTTTGCGCTTATCGTAACGATCGGCTTTGTTTACCTTGTTGCCTCCTAGTGGTCAGGCACCTAGGGATCTGAGGCCGACTGTAAAAAAAGCAGCCTTTTGCAGTCAGGAGGAGGCTTACGTCCCCGAACAAGCCGGGACCGGAGCGCTTACCAGAGGTATTGTAGGGTCGAGTGTTCGGGACTGGTCGGCGACAAATCCTTGTCTAGGATCAAATATTAAAATCGGGACCGAAAAGTAAATTTTCAAGATGTACCGATCGTGTATGAAAAAACGTCTTCGCAACGTTTTGACGCACTCAAACCCGCCAGGGTAATTGGTCTACCGCCGTAACAAAAGACTTGTTCGCGGCACAACAATCGGCCAGATAACTGAGCGATATGCTTAGAGGCTTTTGACGGGCAGCCAATCCAAACCAGCCTTGTCGCCATCGCGGGAAGGCTCTCGACAGCCTTATCCAAAGCCAAATAGGAACGTACCTAACTTGGTTATTAACCTGGAACATGCGACTTAGTTCCGCTTTCGAACGATTCCAGATTCCGCGATTGGCAATTGACAGCATGCGGCGATGTTGGGAACAAGCGGCTCGGACACTAGCGGGAACAAACTGCCGGATGTTCGATGAAAATCCGCCCCCAACGTCTCATAGGAGTCGGCACGAAAAATGCGCGCTCCCCCGTTAAGATTTTCCCCCATAGGCAGTGCCGTTGGGTACTCATCAACACCCCACTCCCAAGATAACATCACTGCCCAGTGATCAACACATCAATGGTCACCCAAGTGAACTGTGCGCCTCCTGTGGCAAGTGGTAAACCCGACTCCTCACGAGGAGTGACCAAATTCAAAGAACGGTTCCCGAAGGAGACACCCTTGAATGTAGGCTGGGTCTCAACCTGAGGTATAGCGTCCCTGCATACCTGTCGGACCTGGTCCCTGACAAAAGCCAGAACCGCCGGATAATCGCTCCTCCTCCTCTACCTACGAACCGAAGTGAGAGAGCTGGGTCAGCGACAGAATCCGGTCCAACCGACGCTTTCTCTGAAGCCAGGTCACTGTCCACTGGATCCCGAAGATCTATATGGACTCCTCCCCCTAATCGAGACGCCCCTGGGGCAGCGTCTCCCGAGACGCCCCTGGGGCAGCGTCTCCCGAACTGGAAACAATAGGAACCCCGAACGACAATCCCTAACTGCATCGTCAAACTGCTGTTCGAGACGCAGTTTCTGCTGGTTTTTGGCGGAAAAACCGGGGGGGGGGGGGGGGGGGGGAAGAAGAATTGGGAGCCGCACCCGACGGTCCCGTCTGCAAAAGCAATGATCCCAACTGAGGCGAAGCGTTCAAAAATTCCACAAAACTCCGAAACAACGTTTCCTGAAAGCCTAACGGTCGTTCCTGCGCCAAGTGCGGAACGATCGGAGTTTGCGGCCACAGAGTACCCCCAGCTGAGGGGTATCTGCGCGAACCTCGTCCTCTATCGAGTAAAGTCGAAGAGGTAGGGACCAAAGACGGTGCAAACTCTGAGGAGATGTCCGTTGCTACCGAAGTTACCGGACCCTTGGGGTAAACATATGCAAACGGAGGACCCAAACGGGATGAGCCCTCCACCCAACGGTAAACATCAGTCGGGATGCCATCAGAGACGGATCCCGGCATCGGAACAACTGGCTCAGTTCGAAGCAAACTGGCAGAACTCTGAGGTGCCGAAGCGACTGTCAGCAATCGAAGGCAAAGTCGGGGCCACCTGCTTTGCGGACGAAGCAGTGGACCTATGCACAACGGAGTGCATGTGCTCGGTAACCGATGAAGTCGTCAAAACCGGTGCCGCGACGACTCCACCCTGCCCCTCTTCTGTTTGTAAAGGTAACCGTAACGACGATGGTGACGCCCGCGACGAAGCCACACAAACAGAAGAAGGCACCGTCACTAACGAAGACGGCACACGTACCACGGTCACAATAGGAGCCCGGGGGGGGTGGGGCGCTCCCGAAGTATCTGTAACTGTACCCGTAACACGGACCAACGAAGAAACACCCTTGTGTTTCCCCCCTTTCCGGACACTTTTCGAAGTGTCTACAGACTTATGGGACCTACCCCTAAGTCCCGACTTGCCGACTACTGCCAGAAGCAGACGACAAGATTTTGCTGGTACCGAAAACCCTGAGTCTTGCGAAACCGAACCGAACCCCACTGGTCAGGAGACCACGTGGCGCAGATATCACACTGACGGTCTGAGAGAAACAAGACCGACAGTCCGGACACAACACGTGTGTGTCTTTACGTCGTAACGGAAATAGACAACCATCTCGCGCACAAACTTTCCGTGCGCTAGCTGTCAACGAACTCGCGTACGGACATGGTAAATTCAAACACAGAATTCCCAACTACCAACCGTATGTCAAGTTCAACCAAAAAAACAAACACAAAATTACAAGTAAAGAAAACTGTTTGCCAAAGCTTAACAGGTGTTAACAGGTGGACTGCAGAATTGAGAATGAAGTTACAGGTAGCCCGAGCAAGGATAGCATTGCGCATATCCGGCAAGGGAGAGAATTCTGCAGTGTGTAGGTATGACTCAGGTTGAATAGCATATTTGTGTGCTCGTATAGTTAATTAATAAAACGGCTATTATATATAACGGGTGCAGCCATTTTGTTCCATCCCAGTGAATACGCCCTCTGGAGAGCTGGTGGTTATATAATACCTAACGTGTCACCTCAGGAATTAGTCTTCAAACTGAAGAAACAAAACATACCTGATTTTTGCGAATGCATCGCAATGTTTTGTAATATCATCCATCCTAGTAAGCCAGCAACAAGTATATATAATTTTTCAATACAAAATAAACCACCATTGTCAAAGTGTTCAAATAACAGTATTATGTTTTGTACATAAATTAACGCACATACTGAAATAATAATCAGTGTTTTCTTGGTTAATTGGTCTTTTCTTTCCGTGGCCTGTACCTGTGGTTCCTAATTGGCAGGTGTATATTTAGACGGTCCCCAGACTCTGTGTCTAGACACACTAAAAAGATCACAGGGTATTGTGTAATAAACACACGGACACCCCTCAAATCCTAATGGACATTATCAGCCATCCTGCTTTATCACTAAGTAATTCTGTAAAACCCTTGATTAAGTAGATTTTCCCATCTAAAATCACAAAACTACCAATATACTGAATGGGTTTAACCATTCTATCACAAAGTAGATAAAGTATACCAAAAATCTACAAAAGCGTGCATGATAATATATGATGGGAAATATTTACTATATGCTACTGTCTGCTAAGTCACCTTCAATTATAGCAAATAGGTAGAAATGTCATTTTGTCGGGGTTAATGCTAGCATGTTACTACAGTCAAACCCCTCAAAACTGGACCCTCTGTAAACCAGACATTTTTCATGGTACCATTTTAGATATCAGTACAGAACAGAACTCATCTTTACTGGATTCCCCTTAAAACCACACATTTTACTTGGTTCCATTTGTGTCTAGTTTAGAGGGGTTTCACTGTATTGATATGTCTCTTACATTATTGTGTATACCACATAATGGTGTAAACTATTTAAAGTGTAGTCCTGAAATATTGGCTGTAAGTGTGATGCAAATTTTGGACATTTAGTAACAGCTAGTGGACAACATCATAACTTAGTGGACAGTACAAAAGGGTCATTCTGTGTCAAATCACCCAATGGGTTAAACCCAACCGCTCTCAGATTTTTATGAAACTTGGTATACTTGTTGATTGGGATCCCACAACACCAAATCCAAATTTTAGGCCAATTGAACCAGTGGTGTGGGAGATACGCCCCCCCCCCCCCCCCCCCAAAGTTTCAGATTTTCGGCCAAAATGGGCGTGGTCGCCAACCTTTGAACCCTTATATCTCAGGAACAAGTATATATTGGTATTGTTGGAAAGACAATTTGACAAGGATTCCAAATCTGCCATTATTGTTCAGATTGGAGAATGTTGGGGTACACTGACCGTTTGACCTTTGTTATGACCTTGAAATT
This sequence comes from Gigantopelta aegis, assembly GCF_016097555.1. Classification (NCBI taxonomy): domain Eukaryota; kingdom Metazoa; phylum Mollusca; class Gastropoda; order Neomphalida; family Peltospiridae; genus Gigantopelta; species Gigantopelta aegis. Next base: position 1,151,909 of record NC_054710.1, read on the forward strand.
GACCATGTGGATCACGTGACCTTGAAATGAGCTTTCTTGTAATTTAATCTCCCACATGTTAACTAAAACATATAAAAGTTTCAGAGGTGTAATCTTTTTTGTTTAGCCACAATATAGATTTTTAAAATGCATACCTGCACGGATGATTGATACAATGCATTACAATGTACATTTTCTACATGTATAGACTTCTCTGAGACCAAAAACTCATCTTTGGAGTCAAAATCCACCTGACATGTCTGAAGGAATGCCTGAAGGATATGAAAAGATGCCAAATGGCATGAGAGATTCTACACAATCAGGCCCAAAGGGTTAACAGGAAGTGTGGCTTCAGGCATGTCAGGTACTCCTTGAAATCCCCTGGGGAAATCCCCATTGAGCACATGGCAATTAGAAGTTTAAGACAAAGAAGTTTCTTGATCTGCATTTCTTTGACAATCTGAAGCTTTCAAGTTGGACACTATGTCAGATGTTGATATGTAAGTATTATGTTTTCTTCATAAAACCTATTAAGTCATTTTGTCATGTCATATTGCCTTGCCAGTGGTTTTGAACAAGGTTTCAATCAACTACAGTACAACCCAGTCTGAAACCAGGCTTCATCCAGTGATGTACTACATAATGTATTTGTACACCCAGTCACAGAGTGTGAACAAGGTCTACCTTGACACTGATTTATACTTGAAAAGTTTGACCCAAATGCCCAAGGCTTGTGGGCCTTTGGCAATGATACATGTACTCTGCTGCCATTTTAGTTTTCTGACCTGCTTAACTTTACTGAAAGGGTTTCAGGGCTAGATTTAATATTTAGGAAAGCATTGACTTTGTCCTGCAAGGTGATTTTGTGGAAAATTTCTCGTACGTTGTTCAGGATGAGATTCAGAGTTTCCACTGGGAAAATAAACAGGCTACCTTACATCCTTTTGTGGCATACTGCAGATCAATATAATTAAAATTAGCTCCACTATTACATGTGGATCTAAAGACAGCCAGTTGGAGCTCATGTCCACCAATCAAAACCTTACTTGCAGAATCCTGCCAGTGATTTAAAACTAACAACACTGCCAATGTCCAGGTAACATTTCGTCTGTAAATAATAATTTAAATATTGACCAATCACACTTCGTCTTTTATAACGTTATTTGGGAGCATACAAATTCTAAAAATATCGGGCGAGTCTATTTTAGTGGCCGCAGTACAGCGAACCATACCAATACGTACAGGGTGGGTTATCAGTCTTCAATTTTACATTAAAAATTATTTATTTATTTATAAAATAAAAAAAAACTAAATCAGTCTTCAGTTTTACATTACAAATTATTTATTTTATAAAATAAAACATGTTTTAAGGCATTCGTAATTCACACGAAACATGTCGTATACCCTCAGGATAATTCGGAATGTTTTCAAATTATTTTTAAATCACTGGCAGGATTCTGCAAGTAAGGTTTTGATTGGTGGACATGAGCTCCAACTGGCTGTCTTTAGATCCACATGTAATAGTGGAGCTAATTTTAATTAGATTGACTGCAGATTGGCTGATGGAACCCTCGAACACTGTAACATTTGTGTAGTGAGTGACACTAGGAAGCACTCAACTGTAACTGTGTATGCTTTCTTGAGTGTTGTTATTCCATACCTTCAGACCGAGTTTCCTCATGTGAAAATGATCCATTATTTCACTGACGGCTGTGCTGGACAGTATAAATATAAGAACAATTTTATTAACCTGTGCCATCATGAAGAGGACTTTGGGTTGGAAGGTGAATGGAACTTTTTTGCGACAAGCCACGGCAAAAGTGCCTGTGATGGAACTGGGGGGACGGTGAAGAGGTTGCTGACAAAGGCCAGTTTGCAGTGTCCCTACACAGACCCAATCCTGACCAGGGAGGCTGTCATGGACTTATTCATCAAGAGTATTCCAGGTATTCACTTTTTCAACATCACACCAGAACACATAGCAAAGCATGAGTTGGAACTACAAGGGAGGTTTCAAGTGGCTAAAACGGTCATGGGAACACAGCAATTTCACCGGTTAGTTCCAGTGTCTAAGTCAAAGATGCATGCCTACAAGCCTGCAGAGTGACCCACCAGAACTAGTATCTGTCCAGGATTCTGAGGATGATATGACAGAGTTACCAGAGGAGCCTCCCATTGAAGCCAAGAAGCAAAACTATGTTTGTTGTCTGTATGACAATGAGGCATGGGTTGGGCTAGTTGAGGACATTTCAGAAGAGCATGGAGACTTCTTCATTCGTTTCATGCACCCTCACGGACCTTCTAAGTTATTTCACTGGCCAAACGAAGAAGACACTTGTTGGATTAGTGAAGGGAACATCTTCTGTGTCATTGATACACCTTCTATTGCATCTTCTCGACGGATATACTCTCTGAGTAAAAAGGATGATGCTAGAATTACAAGACTATGGGGGAAGTGGGTGACCGAATGATTCTGTGACTGCTGAACTGGTGAGAAGGCAATGAAGGAAGTAGTCTGATATCATATGATCATAGCATGTAGGCCTACAATGTATTACTCAGTGTTCAAGAGAGACGGTGATTCCTAGCATCAGGAATTGGTCATTCGGGTTTACTTCAGTATAGCTAATCAGACGTCAATGGCAGAAAAGGTGTTATTTTCATGGACATGCAATTTTTGAATGTGTATTGCTGCTAAACAAAGAATATTACACCTCTGAAACTTTTATATGTTTTAGTTAACATGTGGGAGATTAAATTACAAGAAAGGTCATTTCAAGGTCACGTGATCCACAGTCAATTTCAAGGTCATAACAAAGGTCAAACGGTCAGTGTACCCCAACATTCTCCAATCTGAACAATAATGGCAGATTTGGAAACCATGTCAAATTGTCTTTCCAACAATACCAATTTTATGAAGATTGGCCCAGTAGTTCCTGAGATATGAGGGTTAAAGGTTGGCGGCCACGCCAATTTTGGCCGAAAATCAAAGATTTCCTGAGATATGAGGGTTAAAGGTTGGCGGCCACGCCCATTTTGGCCGAAAATCTGAAACTTTGGGGGCTAAAAATCTGAGACGGTCGGGTTTAAAATATCTGGGTTTTTTGGGTGATTTGACACGGAATGGACCCAAAATACATAATTGTGTAAGGCCAAAAAAAAAAAAATAGGTGTGTTTCCGGTCGACCGACCGTCCCTAGTTTTTACCCCCCCCCCCCCCGACCCTAATTTTTTTTTCTCTTAAACTAAAAAAAATAAATAAAAAAATAAAAAATAAAAAAAGAAGTAAAAATAAAAGAGGACAACATCACCAAACGAGTATTTCCTTCCTTTAACATTGTTTACATACTATTATACGATACTTTTTGCACATGTAATTCCCTTCCGAAAAACATCGAGAAATTATGGAAAAGTTTTTGTAATAGAGTTCCTTCCCCCGATTAGCTACCACCGAACAGCTTGGTCGGTCACAGAAGTAACCGAATGTACGAACATAGCCTTGGTACAGGTTATTTCGATTAAATATAATCGTATCAATTCAGCTTAATTCTCGTCTTCACTTAAATCAACAGGTCTTATTATTAATGCATCTCAAATGTTTGCATAAAGTATTTAAATTAAGAACAACGAAAAATTAATACAAATGTCCCATAATTTAAGGAAATACACAAACAGTGCATACCAATACTACTACTACTACTACTACAACAACGACAACAATAATGATAATGATGATAAATAATAATAATAATAATAATTATTATTATTAGTAGTAGTATTATTATGATAGTATTCTATTAAAAAAAAAAAAAAAAAAAAAAAAACCTACCTACCTACCCTAATTTTTGGGGGGATTCAATCGGAAACACACCTATTTTTAAAAATGTTTTGCCTAATCACATTGAATTATACTGTAAATGATAGTTACTAATGGCAACATACTTCTTATCAGTTATTTTAATAAACACAGGTAAAAAGAATTGTGGTTTGAATCTAATAGTATGTTTTGTGTTTTTAGTGGAATTTTATAAATAGCTACTAATAGGTTGATTGCAAACCATAGTGGCATTCCAGACATCAGGATAATGATAGAAATACTAAAACATCAGCTATAAATAAAGACTTTCTCTGTGAACAATATCAAGTACAAAAGCGTCTTACACATATACAGTACTATATGCAAAAGCATTTCACAAGGTCAATATTTAAAGTGCCAAAACCTTAAAATTAAAGTGAGCATTGAATTCTGCTGTCTGCCATTGGTGAAATATGAGTGTACATGTATTAATTTCTGTGGTCATAATTATGTTGATTATAAGAATGGATGTAGCAACTGTATGCACAGTGGCTTGGTAGTGTGTATTGAATCTGATTTCTCTGACTATATGTCACAATTACGACATCCAGTTTGGATGAATTAAATAAATAAAAAACAAACTAACTTTAACAAACTACATCTACAAATAGTACAACCAACACTAAACTATTTATGGATCTTAATGTGTATAACCCCCAGGGTCCCATTCAATTTGTACTTCAAACACTGATACAAATGAAAGAAATTTGTGCTTATTTGCCATATCTGACCGAATGCCTCGACAATTCTGCAGTGAACAATAGTCACCCTTTATTATGAGACATGTATACCATTATGGTTTATCATCTGTGAGAAGAGATAAAAATAGGTCATGTTGTAATTGTATCAGTGGAGAATTTTTTTTTATTGAAAATGACCATTTGGGTCTGACTATTCTGGTCATAATCTGTAATAGTGGAGGTCTAAGTACCTGACAATGTTTATTAAAAAATAATAAGGAAATAGTCCAATCTATTTAGTAACTGTCTTTACAGTGGGATGGTCTTGTACCCAGGGTGGTCATTAGCTGGAGGGAGAGTAACTGGTTACTGTCTTAAGATATCGACTTTATCCTGCAAAGAACAGCATTTGCCATTTAACCTGAGCATAATAAAGCTGATATCTTAAGGCAGTCATTTTATTTATCATGCAATTCAAATAGTACTTAGAGAATTATATTTATTCCAGATTTTGGACAAAGTGAGAACCATTAATCTAGTAAAGCTTTCACAGTATGATACTAGATACATGATGTCAGTCCTGGTAAAATGCTAGCTACATTTTCTCTCATTTAAAAAGCTGTTGTAAATTCTAATTCATAAATAGTTTTTATGTTCATCACAATGCAAACAATATTTATATTCACTACTGAAATGAATAGGACTGTTTACAGATTTGCTAATAGTAATGTCTGTTATTTTAGTCAAATAGACTGTTGTCTTGCCATGTGAGATCAACACATCTCTTCATGACACATTTAATAACTAAAACTGTTCTAAAGCCAAAATATCAATTATAACAGAATACTGGTGAGGTACATAATACACCCATCAAGAATTTGATGGAAAACCATATCTATATTAATGAATGTTACGGGTATGATTCAGTTCTAATTATAAATGTGAAATTTTGGTAATGGGATGGATGAACAGTTTTGGACCAACCACCATCCCAAGTGATTCCTACATGTGATTTGATGGTCCTGTATGCAAGATACGATGTGGATAAGGACTTACTTTTATGTGCAGTAGACCATGAAAAGTAGGTCACAGTGACCTAGTAATAGTATGCGACACACCACCATCCCAAGATGTTCCTACATTTTTATATATTTATATGAAACTTCAATAAATTTAATAAGTATATCATATACTAGTGTTGTCCACGACTTATAATATGGTCTGGACAAGGATTTACTATTATGTGCAGTACACTGAAAAGTAGGTCACAGTGACCTAGTAATAGTATGCAACATACCGCCATCCCAAGTTGTTCCTATGTGTGAGGTTTGATGGTCCTGTATGCAAGATATGGTCCGGACAATAAAAGGTTAACAGATGGACAGACAATGCCATACCATAATACTCATCATCGTAGGTGGGTGTATAAAAATGAACTTGTGAAATTAACACATATGAATATAAACAAGGGCATAATTTAACACTAAAACATGGGCCCATTGGGCTATTTTTCACTCCAGCCAGTGCACCACGACTGGTACATCAAATGCTGTGGTATGTGCTATCCTGTCTATGGGATGGTGCATATGAAAGATCCCTTGCTGCTAATCTGAAAGAGTAGCCCATGAAGTGGTGACAGTGGGTTTCCTCCCTAAATATCTGTGGTCCTTAACCATATGTCTGACGTCATATAACCGTAAATAAAATGTGTTGAGTGCATTGCTAAATGAACCATTTCCTTCCTTCAGGACGTGTAGGATTTTTATAAAATCCACTAGCCATTAGATCAGTGATTAAAAAAAATTACTAGCCACGATTAAAAATTCACTAGCCCTACTTTACTAAATTTTACTAAATAACAGTAATAATCAGATATGTCACCTAAAGAGTGAGATAGAGCTTAAAAACACAAACATTGAGGGGTTGGTGTAGGTGCAGGATATTCATATTTACAATTGACTTTACTGCAACATTTGATTTCACTAGCCGTCAGGCATGGCAATAGTAGTTATTTACTAGCCCAACTGAATATCACTAGCCATGGGAGTGGGGCTACCATAGGCCTGCTTCGTTTCTTCAACAATAAAAACATGCAATATTTTCCCTAAAACAGTATTTTAATCCACTCATAAGTCAACCCACCAAGTTACAAAATAATATTTTGATAAAAATATAGTCTGAAATTCACGAATTGAGTTAGCCCGAGTACTCTGACTGTAAGAGAGCTAGACGGACATTTGGACATAAATACACTCTCATTACAGTCAGAGACCAACCTATGTATATTTTTGGCAATTCCTGACTACCAACCGGTAGGCAAAGATTCCCGCTCTAATACCACAACAATCCTATGTTTGACGTCAAATACCTTTACATCGATCATTTTCGAGTTAACTGATACAAAAAAATACACATATTAATCACTAATACACATACTACAGAAAGAAACCCGACAGCACCCACATTCAGCTACGCTTCGTGACACTCCGTCGCAACAATTACAAAGCTTGGCGATCTATTTCGAGACTGGGCGATTCAGCCTTGTGCAGTAGTTACAGGGGCCGTCTCATAAGAGGAGGCAGTACGTAGCACATAGTTTTGCCGTATCCTGTCGATAACACCCCAAATGTATCCTTCAAATTCAAAATGGAATCAATAATGTGTAATTGTTTTGGTTTAATGACGTAATTAAATCGAAATGAGACGGCCCCTGTAACTGCTGCACAAGGCGGAATCGCCCAGTGGCGATCACGTGATCTACGTCTCGAAATAGATCGCCAAGCTGTTGCGACGGAATGTCACGAAGCGTAGCTGAATGTGGGTGCTGTCGGGTTTCTTTCTGTAGTATGTGGATTTTTTTGTATCGGTTAACTCGAAAATGATCGATGTAAAGGTATTTGACATCAAACATAGGATTGTTGTGGTATTAGAGCGGGAATCTTTGCCTACCGTTTGGTAGTCAGGAATTGCCAAAAATATACATAGGTTGGTCTCTGACTGTAATGAGAGCGTATTTATGTCCAAATGTCCGTCTAGCTCTCTTACAGTCAGAGTACTCGGGCTAGAATGGAGTCAGATGACCTATATATTTTGTTGGTGACCAAAAATACAGAAATTAATCTAATCATCAACCCTTGACAATGAACATAGTAGGTACATGATCAACCAAGCGCCGCGTCATTAGCGCAGTTGGCAGTAAAAGCTGTGACGCAAAATCGCCGCTCTGCAAAACAGTCGCTATAAATAAAAGCGTTCTGGTTGGTTAATACGGGGATTATCCTGTAGTGTGATGGCTTGTTAGATAGATGCTTTCATTGCCGAATGCGGGGTTTTTGAAAAAAAATTGTCGGTGAAAAATTACAGAAGATATCACATGTTGAACATCCTATATCATAGAAATCATCAAAGTTCTCTTCTAAGATAAGCTTGGTCCTTTTTTAAAACTATATGATCATTTTGTTTATATATTAATACATATTTTTATGAAGTTTGATCAATTTTGAATGTGGCGAACGTAGTCTACGAAGTCGCAGGGAAAAAACGTAATTTTCCGAAATGGAGCATAAAAGTTCTGAAAATGCCCGATGTTCAAGGTTGAAATAATGTCACTTGCATTATCTAGAAATCATTTTGTAAATATATTTTAATATTGCTCAAACATTTATTATTAATGAATATGTGCCACAAGGATGTTTGCAGATTAAAATGTCCATCTGAAAAGTGAAAGGAAGCCATTTCAGGTTGATCGAGCTCTAGGTCACGTGACCAGTTTTCTCAATACTCATTGGTCCATTAATGTTTACAAAACAAATCCACGTGTAGTAGTGAAAATAATTTGTTCTGATTTGATTTTTGTTAGCTAGAGAAAAATAAATTGGTACAATTAGTATTATTATAAGAATAATT
>NC_054710.1:1160529-1179708 GCF_016097555.1 Gigantopelta aegis
TAACCCTAACCCTGTCACCTTCTGCTATCTGACTACAACTTTGGAAAAGATGTTTGAGTCTAGTTTTAACTTTATTTTATTATAAAGTTAACATTTAACACTATAAGAAAATCTTTAGTGAAACAAATAGCTATAATTAACAAACCAAATTCTGGACTTGTAATTTAGCACACTAACATAATGACATCAGCATTAGATCATTCAGCTAGAGTAATATGTGTTGATCTACAATTTATGCTCAATCAGATCCAAGACATCTTGATTTATGATGAAATATTTCCTTTCTTCATAAAAAAAAAAAAAAAATACAAAGATTAATTTTTGTTCTGGTGATTATTCAGATCACCATACATTAATTAGCAACTAATTGTACTGAACAACCCATAACAATAAGCAGAACATTATCAAAAAGAACACTATTAGACTGATATTATTCAGGTTACAGATTCCACAAAGGAGGGGTGGGGGACATACAACATTGATGGTGAGGGAGAAAAAACCCAGGATTCATATATACTCTTCAAAATAAGAAACGCAAAAGGGTACAAATGGGTTATAACTCCGATTTTATGTTTCCTACCGGTTCATGCTTTGTGAATATAAGGTCATTGCATGTCCCAAACACATTCCCACGGTTACATTCGATAAAACGCAGCTACTGTACAATAAAGTTCCAAAATGTGAATATTCGCAAAAACGCAGCCACGTGCAAACCATGTCACCACTGCACGTGCGTTGTCTGCACGTGCAACATGAACACCGACAGTATAAAAGTGCAGGGTGTTCGCTTGCCTGGCCTCTGTATCTGGCCGACAGTTGACAATCCAGGACATGCCACGTCTCAGTGAACCGCAGAGAAACAATGCCATCGGCCGACTAGACGCAGGCGAATCCAGAACGGCCGTTGCCAGGGCATTCCATGTGTCCCCAAGCACCATCTCCAGACTGTGGGACCGTTACCAGCAACATGGATCAACACGTGACCTCCCTAGATCCGGTCGACCACGGGTCACTACCCCCGGGCAGGACCGCTACATCCGGGTACGCCACCTTCGGGAACGATTGACTACTGCCACCTCCACAGCCGCAGCAATACCAGGTTTGCGCAGGATATCCGACCAGACCGTACGGAACCGCCTACGTGAGGTAGGAATTCGTGCCAGACGTCCAGTTCGAGGTGTCATCTTAAACACCACAACACCGTCGACTCCGACTGCAGTGGTGCCAGATTCATCGACAATGGCCTCAACTGCGATGGAGACAGGTGTGGTTCAGTGACGAGTCCCGATTTCTGCTCCGACGTCATGATGGAAGATGTCGCGTGTATAGGCGTCGCGGTGAACGTTATGCGGCAAACTGCGTGCAGGAAGTGGACAGATTCGGCGGGGGTAGTGTCATGGTGTGGGCAGCCATCTCACACACTGGCAGAACTGACCTGGTCCACGTGCAGGGCAACCTGAATGCACAGGGCTACATTGACCAGATCCTCCGGCCACACATCGTTCCAGTTATGGCCAACGCCAACGCAGTGTTCCAACATGACAACGCCAGGCCTCACACAGCACGTCTCACAACGGCTTTCCTACAGAACAACAACATTAATGTCCTTCCTTGGCCATCGATATCACCGGATTTGAACCCAATTGAGCATCTATGGGACGAGTTGGACCGACGCCTCCGACAGCGACAACCACAGCCCCAGACCCTGCCCGAGCTGGCAGCAGCCTTGCAGGCCGAGTGGGCCACCATCCCCCGGGACGTCATCCGTACTCTGGTTGCTTCAATGGGCAGGCGGTGCCAGGCAGTTGTCAACACACGCAGAGGCCACACCCAGTATTGACTCCAGATGACCTTGACCTTGGTGGTGTATCCTATCACTTACTCACAATGGACTAGAGTGAATTGTGAACAATCCTGCAACATTTGGTAATTATCGGACTCACCATTCAATAATTAAATCAATTCTCCAAATGTTACGACAATGTGGTTTTGCGTTTCTTCTTTTGAAGAGTATATATAACGGGTGCAGCCATTTTGTTCCATCCCAGTGAATACGCCCTCTGGAGAGCTGGTGGTTAAATAATACCTAACGTTTCACCTCAGGAATTAGTCTTCAAACTGAAGAAACAAAACATACCTGATTTTTGCGAATGCATCGCAATGTTTTGTAATATCATCCATCCTAGTAAGCCAGCAACAAGTATATATAATTTTTCAATACAAAATAAACCACCATTGTCAAAGTGTTCAAATAACTGTATTATGTTTTGTACATAAATTAACCCACATACTGAAATAATAATCAGTGTTTTCTTGGTTAATTGGTCTTTTCTTTCCGTGGCCTGTACCTGTGGTTCCTAATTGGCAGGTGTATATTTAGACAGTCCCCAGACTCTGTGTCTAGACACACTAAAAAGATCACTGGGTATTGTGTGATAAACACGCGGACACCCCTCAAATCCTAATGGACATTATCAGCCATCCTGCTTTATCACTGTAAGTAATTCTGTAAAACCCTTGATTAAGTAGATTTTCCCATCTAAAATCACAAAACTACCAATATACTGAATGGGTTTAACCATTCTATCACAAAGTAGATAAAGTATACCAAAAATCTACAAAAGCGTGCATGATAATATATGATGGGAAATATTTACTATATGCTACTGTCTGCTAAGTCACCTTCAATTATAGCAAATAGGTAGAAATATCATTTTGTCGGGTTAATGCTAGCATGTTACTACAGTCAAACCCCTCAAAACTGGACCCTCTGTAAACCAGACATTTTTAATGGTACCATTTTAGATATCAGTACAGAATAGAACTCGTCTTTACTGGATTCCCCTTAAAACCACACATTTTACTTGGTTCCATTTGTGTTTAGTTTAGAGGGGTTTCACTGTATTGATATGTCTCTTACATTATTGTGTATACCACATAATGGTGTAAACTATTTAAAGTGTAGACCTGAAATATTGGCTGTAAGTGTAATGCAAATTTTGGACATTTAGTAACAGCTAGTGGACAGCATCATAACTTAGTGGACAGTACAAAATACATAATTGTGTAAGGCCAAAAAAAAAAAAAGTGTGTTTTTCCGGTCGACCGACCGTCCCTAGTTTTACCCCCCCCCCCGACCCTAATTTGTTTTTCTCTTAAACTGAAATTTTTTTTAAAAATAATAAAAAAAAGAAAAAAAGAAGTAAAAATAAAAGAGGACAACATCACCAAACGAGTATTTCCTTCCTTGCACATTGTTTACATACTATTATACGATACTTTTTGCACATGTAATTCCCTTCCGAAAAACATCGAGAAATTATGGAAAAGTTTTTGTAATAGAGTTCCTTCCCCTGATTAGCTACCACCGAACAGCTTGGTCGGTCACGGAAGTAACCGAATGTACGAACATAGCCTTGGTACAGGTTATTTCGATTAAATATAATCGTATCAATTCAGCTTAATTCTCGTCTTCACTTAAATCAACAGGTCTTATTATTAATGCATCTCAAATGTTTGCATAAAGTATTTAAATTAAGAACAACGAAATTAATACAAATGTCCCATTAATTTAAGGAAATACACAAACAGTGCATACCAATACTACTACTACTACTACTACTACTACTACTACTACTACTACTACTACTACAACAACGACAATAATAATGATAATGATGATAAATAATAATAATAATAATAATAATTATTATTATTATTATTATGATAGTATTCTATTTATAAAAAAAACCCTAAAAAACCCCTACCTACCTACCCTAATTTTGGGGGGGATTCAATCGGAAACACACTTGTTTTTTGTTTTTTTGCCTAATCACATTGAATTATACTGTAAAAGATAGTTACTAATGGCAACATACTTCTTATCAGTTATTTTAATAAACACAGGTAAAAAGAATTGTGGTTTGAATCTAATAGTTTGTTTTGTGTTTTTTAGTGGAATTTTATAAATAGCTACTAATAGGTTGATTGCAAACCATAGTGGCATTCCAGACATCAGGATAATGATAGAAATACTAAAACATCAGCTATAAATAAAGACGTTCTCTGAGAACAATATTAAGTACAAAAGCGTCTTACACATATACAGTACTATATACAAAAGCATTTCACAAGGTCAATATTTAAAGTGCCAAAACCTTAAAATTAAAGTGAGCATTGAATTCTGCTGTCTGCCATTGGTGAAATATGAGTGTACATGTATTAATTTCTGTGGTCATAATTATGTTGATTATAAGAATGGATGTAGCAAATGTATGCACAGTGGCTTGGTAGTGTGTATTGAATCTGATTTCTCTGACTATATGTCACAATTACGACATCCAGTTTGGATGAATTAAATAAATAAAAAACAAACTAACTTTAACAAACTACATCTACAAATAGTACAACCAACACTAAACTGTTTATGGATCTTAATGTGTATAACCCCCAGGGTCCCATTCAATTTGTACTTCAAACACTGATACAAATGAAAGAAATTTATGCTTATTTGCCATATCTGACCGAATGCCTCGACAATTCTGCAGTGAACAATAGTCACCCTTTATTATGAGACATACCATTATGGTTTATCACGTGTGAGACGAGATAAAAATAGGTCATGTTGTAATTGTATCAGTGGAGAAATGTTTTATTTAAAATGACCATTTGGGTCTGACTATTCTGGTCATAATCTGTAATAGTGGAGGTCTAAGTACCTGACAATTTTTATTAAAAAATAATAAGGAAATATTCCAATCTATTTAGTAACTGTCTTTACAGTGGGATGGTCTTGTACCCAGGGTGGTCATTAGCTGGAGGGAGAGTAACTGGTTACTGTCTTAAGATATCGACTTTATCCTGCAAAGAACAGCATTTGCCATTTAACCTGAACATAATAAAGCTGATATCTTAAGGCAGTCATTTTATTTATCATGCAATTCAACTACTCTCGAGTGCCAAATAAACGTACACCTACGTTTATTAAATTTGTGAAAAAAATGTTGGTGTCTACGCTTATTTAGCACCCTACGTTTAATTACATCTTAACCTGAGCATAATAAAGCTGATATCTTAAGGCAGTCATTTTATTTATCATGCAATTCAACTACTCTCGAGTGCCAAATAAACGTACACCTACGTTTATTAAATTTGTGAAAAAAATGTTGGTGTCTACGCTTATTTAGCACCCTACGTTTAATTACATCTTTAAAAAAATTACCCCCCCCCCCTACGCTAATTCGGCACCCAACGCTTATTACAATTCTTAATTTATCAAATGGTACCGATTTTCCGCGATCACGGGATCGCGGAATTTACAATTTTCCGAGTTGTCAAATAAAATGCCAACTTTTGTGGTCAAATAATACATTTATTTATTTATTTATTAATATACATACATTGTTTTTATGCTTAATTGATAATTTGAACCATTAAGGCACAACAAAGTGTGTTACTCTACGACAAAATGTAAACACACGTTTCCGAACATTGTTGGCCGCCATTTTGTTTTTATCGCTCGGCTCGATTCGGTTTTATTCGGTTGGGTAAATTCCAAGGATGCATTCGATTGAGTGCTCGCCTGTAAATCGATGCAACAGTTCATGCAAGCACTTTATTATATAAATTAATTAATTACACTTCAACACTTCATCTTTTCACCAAACATTGAAGACGGGAGTACCGAATTCTTAAAGGTAAATATGACTTTTTAATCTATGTATACTAGAGTAGATAAAGTACAATTCCTTTAGGATAAGGGGAACTGGCCCAAACTTTATCTACATTCTTTCCTCTTTTCATATATATATTTTTTTTTTTTACATTACAAATTCCACTCATTTTAATTGCAAATTCCACTCAACCGTTTTATTTTCACTCTCAAATAGAGTCTATTAGAAATTTGCGATAAAAATTAGGCAGAGTTACATTCCCTAACCACGTTCCAGTTCCGGCGCGTTCCGCTAACAGCTGGCATGGCCGATGACCAGTTGTTTGTGAATCTTCAGCTGAGATTTATGCATGCCAGCCCCTGTCATCATAAGTGTCCCCACCTATGCTTTAAAAATAAAGAATGTTACAGGTAAAAATTAAGTTGAGGAAATTACGTCTTGTTATAATTAACCATGTGTTAAATATAGGAGATGAATCTAGCGAGCTGTCATCCACCCTGATTGTTTCGGTTTTCAAGCCTGGAACTTTTGGATTTTTTTTTTCAAAGCTGCAATCTCGCCTCACATTAATTATCATAATTTCATTTAAACGTACAAACACACAGTTTTAATTACTTGTGTGTGACAATAACACAGTTGTAACAGTTAGATAATAGAAACATATGTTTATAGTGAACACATTTGTTCATACTATAGAATTTACTACAAGTTATTTATTTCTGAGCAGCTTGTTTTCTAAATTAAATAACAATAGTATATTTTTGTTATTTCCAAAACACTTATTTTTATTTTTACGTGAAACCAAATTCTGTTTTCATTGCTAGTCAATTTTTACAATTTAGCTAAATTTCCAGACCCTATGCTAATTCCGCACTCTACTCTTATTGGTTTTTAAACAAAATTCCAGACCCTATGCTAATTCAGCCCCTATGTTTATTAGGCACTCGAGAGTAGTACTTAGAGAATTATATTTATTCCAGATTTTGGACATAAAGTGAGAACCATTAATCTAGTAAAGCTTTCACAGTATGATACTAGATACATGATGTCAGTCTTGGTAAAATGCTAGCTACATTTTCTCTCATTTAAAGGAAACATGACACGAGACCATATTATAGCTCATTTAAAAAGCATAATGATATAAAAATAATATACAAATAACTTTATAACAATAAAATACGTGTAGTTAACTTAAAACGAAGAAATTCCGCTAATCAGTATCAAAGTACGATTTATGCATATTTATTCGTGAGCGTTCGGGAAAAAAGGGAAGTGACGTCAGAGCCGATGTACTCTTCCATTGTTGTTTATATATATGGAGTAAGGGGCTTACGATCTTTTCAGTCCAACAGTGCCGTACTATTCTATACTTTCATTCTATACTTTCATTTTCCAAGTCATGCAGCCGTTAGAAACAGACGTGATCGACTGTGCTGTGCGTTTACCTCCCCATCTGGGGGGGGGGGGGGGGGGGGGGGCTTATCGCTACTTACGGAGCTCTGTTGGAATATCGAGTCTCGTACACCGGGTCACGGGCAACCGTGACCTTGGTGTACGGAGATCGTATTCAGAAGAAAGAAAGGTGGAGGAAGAGGAGACGTGCGCCAGCGGCGGCGCAGGGGGGAGGGGGGGTCAAAACCGGTGGCTAAACCGCCGGCGGCGACTCCTTCTGTTAGACCGCCCAACGCCACTCAACCGAGGAAGAAGACCAGGATGGAAGAGGTTCCGGCCCCGGCTGTCTCGGCTTCTGTCCCTCAGGAAGAGGACGAATTGAACGAGCTGGACACAGCCATCTGTGTCACTCCGTTCAACCGGCCACCTGCACCTGAACCTACTCAAGCGCCTCCGGACGTGTCGCCGATCCAGTCGTCGACACCCGTTGAGGCGCAGGCCCGGAAAGGATCTGTTGTGAAGAGGAAGGCGACCACTCCTCCGAGTGCCACTCCAGCCAGTCCAAGTCGCCCCTCTCAACCGCCGCAGCCGGCGACAAAACCAGTGGAGCAGTGGTCACTGCAGGCCGGCCGTCTCCAACAGCGATACCAACAGGTGGTTAAGACGAACCTGACGGAGGCACGCCAATTGATGAGCCACCCAAAAGAACAGGCCTACCAACCTCTGCCAGATGGACGTAACGAGGGGGAATTCGCTGTGCACCGACTCAAGATGCGGTAGGGACAAAGCGCTGTATGCGTAACCATCCGCCGGAACGGAAGATTCAACCAAGGACTGCTGCCATCGGAGATGGACAACCCGACATTACACCGAGTCCTCAAAACCGTCGCGGGTCCACACTACCGTCCAATCACCAAGACCTTAGCAAACGCCGATTACCGGCAGTTCCTCCAGCATCTTGAGACCACCGACTACATCGGATCCCCCTAGACGCCAACCTTTACTAGGACAGGTAACAACCTCCTTTATTGGGCTAGTTAGACTTTAAACGTTTTCGAAGCAGTTCAAAATTCTTATGTTTATTTTTTTATAAGTAGTCTAACGCATTTTATTTCGGCGCCCGTTCAATTGCTCTAAATCACCTTAAAAACCTTTTGGCTGAGCAGTCATAACTATTTTGGGTTAAATTTTAGAGTCCAGACATGTTTTTGGAGGCAGTTACTCTTTGTAGACTTAGGTAAAAACAGGCTTCACCGAGGAATTGAAATTCAGCCAATCAGAACACGGCTCCCACTCGGTGTTACTTCAAGTTTGCGAAGTGTCTGCTATTTGGTCCGCGCTCGCGTTGACTTACTAAATGGCTTTTTTTCCAAATTCCGCCCACCTCAAACTTACCACCCCCCCCCCCCCCCCCCCCCCCCCCTGCTCCGGAGTTAGTCACTGGCGAAGTCAGAGGCTAAATCCGTAGTGGGCGTGCCTGAACCTTCGTGGATAGGGGCACGTTAATAGAGTTGCCCATTGCCCAGTGCCGTACTGCGCGGCCTTTGGGTGTAAAAATAAACAGTTTAAACGATCGGGATTGTCTTTTTATGGTTTTCCAAAGGATTGTATCCGAAGAAAGACGCGTGTATTTTATCGCAAAAGAAAAGATTGGACACCAACATCGCATAGTACTTTGGTGTCAGCCTATTTACAGCCCGGAGCCCGAACGTTACCCGGAGACAAAAACAGTACTTTTTTGGAGAAAAAAAAAGATTTTTCATGTTAGGGCTGTAGGCCTACATAACAAAATCTGTATTCACCGTCCGAAGGAGGAAACGTCAATAAGTAATTAAATATGGCATATACAAACATGGGATTTGGCATGAGAATACACCTCAGTACGATGTATTTAAATATGTTTTTAAAAAAACGCGTAGAAAACAATAATACTTTTAAATAATGTTTTTAATCTTCGGGCGGAATACGTCACAAAAACGTTCCTCATCGCCCGAAGCCCCAAAGTAACACGAAGTTCAATACAAAATAAACCACTACTGTCGGTGTCGAAATAACTATTATGTTTCATCCACGGGCTGACTTGAGAATCGGAGTGTTGTTTTAGTTAATTGGTCCTTTCTTTCCGTGGCCGGCACATGTGATTTCTGATTGGCAGGTGTATGTTGCAGGGTATCGACCAGGTAAGTGATAACCACTGTCTTCAAGTTCAAGTTCTTTATTTGCCTTAAGTTAAACAAACTTATCAGCATAAATACATACATATATAATTACGGTATATATACAAATATACAAATACAGGTGGAGAGTGATTTAAGAATTAATGGTGAAATTAACATAGCATACTAGTAATAGTGGTGGGATGTACATATATATGTGCACTATAAACATTATCGTGGTATAGTAATAATTCTAATTCTAAATATATAGGTATATATTGATGTATACCAGATGAAATATGATTAATATACTTGCTAATGAAACGACATACGTACAAAATACTTGCCAGTTTTTTAAGATCACAGGGTATTGTGGCGTAACCTGTCGCGACTATAGTACAATATTAATGGTCATTATCAGCCGCCCTGCTTCATTACTGTAAATAATGCTGTAAAACCCTTGATTACGTAGACTTTCCCATCTAAAATTACAAAACTGACCAATTACCTAGTACCAAAGAAAAGAAAATTATCACTTGGGTATCGTGAGTGGTCGTTTTTACTCTAACGCACCCTACCAATAGGCCTAGTAATATGCTACTTTTTTATGAGAGAAAAATACTATAACCCCATTTCGTTCTATTGATGCAAATAGAAATATATTTAGTTTAAAAGTTGATTATACTCTCAAGTCATTTATGTTGTTTTACAAGTCAGGTTAATGAAAGTGAAGCGCCTTGTCGTAAATTAGAGCGTTTGTTTACACTGTGCATACAGATTTCATTATGTACAGCCCGAACATAAAAAATGCGATATTTTCTAAAAAAATATTTAATTTTTACATATTTAAATACATCATATCGAGGTGTATCTTTATGCTAAATATGAACAGTATACACCTCGGCATTAGCATCCGAGTTTTGATTTTGTCTCCGGGTTACTTTCGGGCTCCGGGCTGTAAATTGGTCGACCGGTCTGGTCTGGCACCATCGGTTTCTCCACCCTCCGACTCGCTATCCGTTTTTTCTTCAGTATCACTGTTGTAAGTAAATGTGTGTCTTTCTTCATTTACTAACAGCTCATATTGATACGGCAAACCGTTTTGCGAACGAACACTCATTGTTTTGTTAAGCTGTGCAAGTCTTAGATTCTTTATGAGTGGTACGGACTAATGCTTTCAAGTGTAAGGACCTCGTGATTGCCCTGCTCATTAAAGATCGGCAATTTCCGCTAAGAGCTCGTATCTGGGGTTTTGTTATGGAGATATTTTAAGTAATTAGTTTTTTTTTAAGTTTTTTTTTTAAGATGATTCAATGTATAATTAATTGTACATGGTTGGTGCCAAATATAGGTTACGTGACATGTTTCCTTTAAAAAGCTGTTGTAAATTCTAATTCATAAATAGTTTTTATGTTTATCACAATGCAAACAATATTTATATTCACTACTGAAATGAATAGGACTGTTTACAGATTTACTAATAGTAATGTCTGCTATTTTAGTCAAATAGACTGTTGTCTTGCCATGTGAGATCAACACATCTCTACATGACACATTTAATAACTAAAACTGTTCTAAAGCCAAAATATAAATTATAACAGAATACTGGTGAGGTACATGATACGCCCATCAAGAATTTGATGGAAAACCATATCTATATTAATGAATGTTACGGGTATGATTCAGTTCTAATTATAAATGTGAAATTTTGGTAATGGGATGGGTGAACAGTTTTGGACCAACCACCATCCCAAGTGATTCCTACATGTGATTTGATGGTCCTGTATGCAAGATACGATGTGGATAAGGACTTACTGTTATGTGCAGTAGACCATGAAAAGTAGGTCACAGTGACCTAGTAATAGTATGCGACACACCACCATCCCAAGATGTTCCTAAATTTTTATATATTTATATGAAACTTCAATAAATTTAATAAGTATGTCATATACTACTGCAGTGTTCTCGCTGGGTGAAAATTAAAGGAGGGCGGCCGCTCGGCACCACACCCTTCAAAAACAAACCCCACACCAATAAACGAAAAGCAAGAAAAAAAAAAAAAAAAAAAAAAAGGGGGGAGGGGAGGAGTAGTTTGGTTACCATATTGTTTTGTGTTGGTAAACTTTGAGAAAAGACATACTCCTTATTTTGTCTACAAAAAAGTGCAAAGGGGTTTATAAAAAGACTCGTCTTTTAATTGAACCGAAGATGATATCGGTCTGACATTCACGGGCAGTTCCGGTTTTGCTGGACCGATCACAGTTTTAATATTATTATTTTTAATAAAGATTTCAAGATATACGAAAAACAATAAAGATGTTTGTAAAGTGATCTAATGTCAGATACAGTTTTGTTATTTCCATCTTCATCGAATGAATCGATCGCTGTGATAAAATATGTGTTGTCCACGACTTATAATATGGTCTGGACAAGGATTTACTATTATGTGCAGTACACTGAAAAGTAGGTCACAGTGACCTAGTAATAGTATGCAACATACCGCCATCCCAAGTTGTTCCTACATGTGAGGTTTGATGGTCCTGTATGCAAGATATGGTCCGGACAATAAAAGGTTAACAGATGGACAGACAACGCCATACCATAATACTCATCATCGTAGGTGGGTGTATAAAAATAAAATTATGAAATTAACACATATGAATATAAACAAGGGCATAATTTAACACTAAAACATGGGCCCATTGGGCTATTTTTCACTCCAGCCAGTGCACCACGACTGGTACATGAAATGTTGTGGTATGTGCTATCCTGTCTATGGGATGGTGCATATGAAAGATCCCTTGCTGCTAATCTGAAAGAGTAGCCCATGAAGTGGTGACAGTGGGTTTCCTCCCTAAATATCTGTGGTCCTTAACCATATGTCTGACGTCATATAACCGTAAATAAAATGTGTTGAGTGCATTGCTAAATGAACCATTTCCTTCCTTCAGGATGTGTAGGATTTTTATAAAATCCACTAGCCATTAGATCAGTAATTAAAAAAAATTACTGGCCACGATTTAAAATTCACTAGCCCTACTTTACTAAATTTTACTAAATAACAGTAATAATCAGTCACCTAAAGAGTGAGATAGAGCTTAAAAACACAAACATTGAGGGGTTGGTGTAGGTGCAGGATATTCATATTTACAATTGACTTTACTGCAACATTTGATTTCACTAGCCGTCAGGCATGGCAATAGTAGTTATTTACTAGCCCAACTTTGAATATCACTAGCCATGGGAGTGGGGCTACCATAGGCCTGCTTCGTTTCTTCAACAATAAAAACATGCAATATTTTCCCCAAAACAGTATTTTAATCCACTCATAAGTCACCAAGTTACAAAATAATATTTTGATGAAAAAATAGGTCAAAATATGTTATTAAAAATATAGTCTGAAATTCACGAATTGAGTCAGATGACCTATATATTTTGTTGGTGACCAAAAATACAGAAATTAATTAAATCATCAACCCGTGACAATGAACATAGTGATTGCAGAATAAATAGAGGTTATTACTACAATGCTACTCCAGCAGCGAGGGTGTGCGTACAGACTGGAAGGTTTCTAGACGTTTCGTACCCAAACACGTTCGTACCATACCGTTTCGTAACCACTAGCATACCAGTTCGTAACCAATTAAATAATGTCATACATTACACCTAACATTAATATATTTTTCAAATACACAATTATAATGTTATATTACAAACATATTGTAACATTTAGCCAAAAAATTGTTGTAACAATTACTCAGTATCTTTTATAAGCATTAAATGAGCAATTATGTGCTGTGCATCACTGAAGCATACCTTTTCGTAACCAAAGAGCAATTCTTTTGTCTTGTAATTTGGTGTCGATTCCACAGTGCAGCGATGGTGTTTATTGTTATGCATAACCGTTCCGAGATATCGATCGGAATATTTCGCAAGACTGATCCTCTCTTCGTACGTACATATACTCAAAACAAAAACATTCATACACGCACACGTACTTACGTGCGCACGCACATATAACAAAAATATAATAAGATCTGATATCCCATGTTTTTGGAATGTGGATTTTTTTTTAGGTCTAATAATGCCTACATTGTCCGATATAATACATTTTTGATAGAAGAATACAACTTTTTGTTTTAATTTATGCCTTTGTTTGTTTGGTATGCCTTTGGGTACGAACTGGTATGCCTTTGGGTACGAACTGGTATGCTTTTGGGTACGAACCGGTATGGTACGAAACGGTATGGTTACGAAACGACCAGATACCCAGCGAACCATACCAATACGTACGGGATGGGTTATCAGTCTTCATTTTTATAAAATAAAACTTGTTTTAAGGCATTCGTAATTCACACGAAACATGCAATAGTGGAGCTAATTTTAATTAGATTGTACAAACAGTTAATAAAAACTGGATATTAATGTTGAATTCTAACTCTATTTTACTTTTTTGGTTATAGTATACCACAAAATAATGTTAAGAAACGATTACAATGTCAAAGAAATAACTATTAATATGTTTGAAAAAAATGCACTCATCGAGTGGACGAATTGTCCAAGGTGAGTGGACGAATCGTCCGTGGACGAACCGTCCGGTGGACGAATTGTCCAGTGGACGAACCGTCTGGAAAGCGTCTATACATATAAAACAATCCATACTTTCCGACCTCAAAATATAATAAATTCCTTCATAAACGACAAGATTTGGAGCGGTTATAGAATCTGTCCGCCACTAATCCTTTTGTAAAAAGAGGGATTTTTTGGTGGGGATTCTTAAAAAAAAGTGGGGCATGGTTTTTTTGCGGAGGAAAAAGAAAGAAAATAAAATAATTTATTTAGAAAAAAATAATAATTAAAAATAAATATGGACATTCAGACTTATTGGGGGGGGGGGGGCAGCCCCCCAGCCCCCTTGCTAACCCTAATCACTCTGTAGCCGTGTAGGCTATCAACACTCCTCTGTAACAATCGACCGACAAAGTTCCTAAATTAAAATAAAGTAAAACAGAAAATCACTCGACCCTATTTTCCTAAAACAAACTAAACCGTTATTTAGTGTATAGTAAATGGTTGTATTTAGGTGGCGGACATATTCTATAACCGTACCTTCTTCGGATTAAACATATTTGTAACTGGAATACGAATAGGGCGCGCATGCGCAGGCCGTTTTCCGAGGCTAGCTCCGAGTGTCGACTGAGAAGCAAACACGAGGAGGGGCAGTGCGGACAACGTTTGTTGAAAATTTCAAAATAAGTGGTAAGTACTCGATATAAACACAAGTCAAGACTATTATCAAAGAAATAACAAATGTAGGAATCATTAGATTAAAAACTATGTGAAAATATTGCCAAAAAAGGTGATTTTACGATCAAAATAATAAACGACGATCGAAATTATCTGGTAAGCCGGCTTTAACGATCTGTTGCTCTCGAATGGTCATAATCCAAGACGATTTTCGGAGCTTTAAAGTCTTTCAACGACCTTATAGGTTGGACTATACCAATTCAAATCCCATAGGCGACCATGTTAACGTTTGTGTTTAAAAACACTATATGCAATATATCAACCAAACTGTGACCCATAAATATCAGTACTACAACCCCTACCTCAAAGTATTAACTGCAGAAAATGGTACCTTTCATGGCTCATTTTCGGTATAACCAGATGTTTCTGCAACACCCCTAGTTTCGCACAAAATTTTAGTACTTTTTTTTACAGGTACCCCATACATGTTCCAAGCACACGGCTACTTGACACGGTGGTACTACATCAAATAAAATTGCATACGTTTTTAGCCCAGATGAAACTCTTTTTTTTTACAACCAACACACTCACATTTATAACCAATCACAGGACTTGTGGTGTTAACTTCTCTATCAAAAGTTCGGTACACCTCGAACTTCGACCCAGCCGGAAATTAATTGGTATAGTGCAACCTATAAACCCAATGTAAAAATCATTTATCGTCTTCTCATTCTATCCTGGGTGATTTATTTGAGTTATTCGGGCGTTTCTTGCATCCAGTGGGCAGATAACAAATCCTTTTTAAATATTTTCGATCGAAGCGGCTATTGTGAGCAGTTCCAGTCTTAGTTCATAAAAATAAACTCGAATGTAAATGCACATTGAGTTTATAGGCCCGGCGCCATTTTCCATTAGCAGATACAGAGCCGTTCCGAGCAATTTTGCTCGGAACGGAATTGTGGTCGAAATAGCGACTGACACCACGCTGACACCACCTTTTCCCACCCTAATCGTGTAGTGTGATCTTTTTCGGGCATATGCAGACTAAGAAATACTTACTTTGAAACGATCTTCACTTTGAATTAAAGGAAAAACGACCGACTGTATGACTTGGGTTTAAAACGCGCGGTGCATTATGGGAGGAAAATGAATCTCGGAACAATCTTGTATGTGGAAAAGGATCGGTGAAGTCATTTCTCGTTCCATAATGAATAAAACAAAAACCATAAAACTAAAAATTAATTAAAGTTAATAAAATAACTTAAAAAGTAAAAATAAATTAAAGTTAATAAAATAAAATAAAAGAACATTTATTAATTAATAGAAATGAAATAAAAATTAATTAAAGTTAATAAAATAAAATAAATGAGATTAAAGTAAAATAAAATAACATTTATTAATTAATAGAACACACACACACACACACACATATATACTCTTCAAAAGAAGAAACGCAAAACCACATTGTCGTAACATTTAGAGAATTGATTTCATTATTGAATGGTGAGTCCGATAATTACCAAATGTTGCAGGATTGTTCACAATTCACTCTAGTCCATTGTGAGTAAGTGATAGGACACACCACCAAGGTCAAGGTCATCTGGAGTCAATACCAGGTGTGGCCTCCGCGTGTGTTGACAACTGCCTGGCACCGCCTGCCCATTGAAGCAACCAGAGTACGGATGACGTCCCGGGGGATGGTGGCCCACTCGGCCTGCAAGGCTGCTGCCAGCTCGGGCAGGGTCTGGGGCTGTGGTTGTCGCTGTCGGAGGCGTCGGTCCAACTCGTCCCATAGATGCTCAATTGGGTTCAAATCCGGTGATGTCGATGGCCAAGGAAGGACATTAATGTTGTTGTTCTGTAGGAAAGCCGTTGTGAGACGTGCTGTGTGAGGCCTGGCGTTGTCATGTTGGAACACTGCGTTGGCGTTGGCCATAACTGGAACGATGTGTGGCCGGAGGATCTGGTCAATGTAGCCCTGTGCATTCAGGTTGCCCTGCACGTGGACCAGGTCAGTTCTGCCAGTGTGTGAGATGGCTGCCCACACCATGACACTACCCCCGCCGAATCTGTCCACTTCCTGCACGCAGTTTGCCGCATAACGTTCACCACGACGCCTATACACGCGACATCTTCCATCATGACGTCGGAGCAGAAATCGGGACTCGTCACTGAACCACACCTGTCTCCATCGCAGTTGAGGCCATTGTCGATGAATCTGGCACCACTGCAGTCGGAGTCGACGGTGTTGTGGTGTTAAGATGACACCTCGAACTGGACGTCTGGCACGAATTCCTACCTCACGTAGGCGGTTCCGTACGGTCTGGTCGGATATCCTGCGCAAACCTGGTATTGCTGCGGCTGTGGAGGTGGCAGTAGTCAATCGTTCCCGAAGGTGGCGTACCCGGATGTAGCGGTCCTGCCCGGGGGTAGTGACCCGTGGTCGACCGGATCTAGGGAGGTCACGTGTTGATCCATGTTGCTGGTAACGGTCCCACAGTCTGGAGATGGTGCTTGGGGACACATGGAATGCCCTGGCAACGGCCGTTCTGGATTCGCCTGCGTCTAGTCGGCCGATGGCATTGTTTCTCTGCGGTTCACTGAGACGTGGCATGTCCTGGATTGTCAACTGTCGGCCAGATACAGAGGCCAGGCAAGCGAACACCCTGCACTTTTATACTGTCGGTGTTCATGTTGCACGTGCAGACAACGCACGTGCAGTGGTGACATGGTTTGCACGTGGCTGCGTTTTTGCGAATATTCACATTTTGGAACTTTATTGTACAGTAGCTGCGTTTTATCGAATGTAACCGTGGGAATGTGTTTGGGACATGCAATGACCTTATATTCACAAAGCATGAACCGGTAGGAAACATAAAATCGGAGTTATAACCCATTTGTATCCTTTTGCGTTTCTTTTTTTGAAGAGTATATATAGATATAGATATATATAATGTTTTTTTTTTTTGTTTTTTTTAAAATTATTATTACTATTTTTTTTTTTAAGGACATGGCTGAAATTGTCCGAAATGCCAACAATGTCTGTGTTCGTTCCCTGATTTTGGACAAATTTGAAGGAGTTGTTGGTGAGAGTATTCCCGAAACCAATTGTGGTAAATGTACAAAAGAAGATGTTTGCAAATGTTCCAAATGCAGTTGCTGCTGCTGCTGCATTACAAGTTGTGGCTGCCAAGAAAAGGTTCAGTTTGGAATAGAAAAATTTCTTAAGTCGTAGAAATTATTGTTGTGGTTAAAGGCGCAGACCCTGCATTCAATCCGTAAAAATGGACACTAAGTTTGGTTAAGTTACAAACCTGTAAACATTTGGATAAGTTTATAAGAGTGTGAAACAAGAGTGTGTGAAGTTGAAACGGTGAAATACAGCTAAGATAGACTAAAACTCGACCCCATAACTGTTAATTTTCAGACACACATGCGTGTTTATAATTGTGAAAAATACATTTTGTGGTATTTCTGCGACTTTTAGTTATAGCATGTGCGAACTCCACGAAAGTTGACGTATCTACCAGGCAATTAGTTGTTGAGGATTGCCTCGCAACTCTGTGCCAGTCGCTGGAATCGGCATGTTATTAACAAATATGCATACCATATTGAGTGCAGAACCAGAGTGAACTGTGACGTTTGAATACCTCGAAGTGGGCACCAAATGTCCAAACATGTGACCGATACTACATGCGATTTCATTATGTGCACCAACAATAAGCTGAAGGAATGTTGCCATCATGGTAAGACAGCGCAGCTCGAACCTTTTAATGAGGAATCATTTCTGTTTAAGTTATGTAAAATCCTGAACAAGGCACACATCAAATTTGGTATATCTTGTTCAACTCTCTGGCCTCCTCGTGGCGAGCAAGGGGCAACAGTAACGTTTTTACGTACTGGCAAACAAGAGAGAAATATGTTTCATTGCCACCCCCACACACCCACCCGGACGTTTTCAGAAGAAAAACTCAGAAAAAGACAGGTAAGTAACACTTTAAAACTTAGTACTTATGTTTTAGTTATTTTTAGAGAAATTTATGAACTTTGTTTTTCGTTAAGAAAAAAACACAAAATAATAATAATAATTAAAAAAAACAAAAAAACATATATATCTATATCTATATGTATATATATATGTGTGTGTGTGTTCTATTAATAAATTTTATTTTACTTTAATCTCATTTATTTTATTTTATTAACTTTAATTAATTTTTATTTCATTTCTATTAATTAATAAATGTTCTTTTATTTTACTTTATTAACTTTAATTTAATTTATTTTATTAACTTTAATTAATTTTTATTTCATTTCTATTAATTAATAAATGTTCTTTTATTTTATTTTATTAACTTTAATTTATTTTTACTTTTTAAGTTATTTTATTAACTTTAATTAATTTTTAGTTTTATGGTTTTTGTTTTCTTCATTATGGAACGAGAAATGACTTCACCGATCCTTTTCCACATACAAGATTGTTCCGAGTTTCATTTTCCTCCCATAATGCACCGCGCGTTTTAAACCCAAGTCATACAGTCGGTCGTTTTTCCTTTAATTCAAAGTGAAGATCGTTTCAAAGTAAGTATTTCTTAGTGTCCATATGCTCCAAATAGATCACAGTACACGATTTGGGTGGAAAAACGTGATGACAGTCGTTTTTCTTTTAGTTTGACCGCAATTCGGATTGAATTCCGTTCCGAGCAAAATTGCTC
>NC_054710.1:1179908-1199822 GCF_016097555.1 Gigantopelta aegis
CATAACACAGCAATGACTGAAGTGCTGGAGTGCCAAACGGCAACTGCATGATAGACACGAGACTACATAGTACAGCAATGACCGAAGTGCCTGAGTGCCAAACGGCAACTGCATGGATAGACACGAGACTACATAGTACAGCAATGACTGAAGTGCCTGAGTGCCACTTGGCAACTGCAGATAGACAAGACTACATAACACAGCAATGAAGTGCCTGAGTGCCAAACGGCAACTGCATGGACAGACATGAGACTACATAGTACACCAATGACCGAAGTGCTGGAGTGCCAAATGGCAACTGCATGGATAGACACGAGACTACATAGTACAGAAATGACCGAAGTGCCTGAGTGCCAAACGGCAACTGCATGGATAGACACGAGACTACATAGTACAGCAAGGACCGAAGTGCTGGAGTGGCAAACGGCAACTGCATGGATAAACACGAGACTACATAGTACAGCAATGACCGAAGTGCTGGAGTGCCAAACGGCAACTGCATGCATAGACACGAGACTACATAACACAGCAATGACTGAAGTGCTGGAGTGCCAAATGGCAACTGCATTGATAGACACGAGACTACATAGTACAGCAATGACCGAAGTGCCTGAGTGCCAAACGGCAACTGCATGGATAGACACGAGACTACATAGTACAGCAATGACTGAAGTACCTGAGTGCCACTTGGCAACTGCATGGATAGACACAAGACTACATAACACAGCAATGACCGAAGTGCCTGAGTGCCAAACGGCAACTGTATGGATAGACACGAGACTACATAGTACAGCAATGACTTAAGTGCTGGAGTGTCAAACGGCAACTGCATGGATAGACACGAGACTACATAGTACAGCAATGACTGAAGTACCTGAGTGCCACTTGGCAACTGCATGGATAGACACAAGACTACATAACACAGCAATGACCGAAGTGCCTGAGTGCCAAACGGCAACTGCATGGATAGACACGAGACTACATAGTACAGCAATGACCGAAGTGCTGGAGTGCCAAACGGCAACTGCATGGATAGACACGAGACTACATAGTACAGAAATGACCGAAGTGCCTGAGTGCCAAACAGCAACTGCATGAATAGACATGAAACTACATAGTACAGCAATGACCGAAGTGCTGGAGTGCCAAACGGCAACTGCATGCATAGACACGAGACTACATAACACAGCAATGACTTAAGTGTCTGAGTGCCAAACGGCAACTGCATGGATAGACACGAGACTACATAACACAGCAATGACTGAAGTATCTGAGTGCCAAACGACAACTGCATGGATAGACACGAGACTACATAGTACAGCAATGACCGAAGTGCCTGAGTGCCAAACGGCAACTGCATTGATAGACACGAGACTACATAACACAGCAATGACTGAAGTACCTGAGTGCCAAATGGCAACTGCATTGATAGACACGAGACTACATAACACAACAAGGACTGAAGTGCCTGAGTGCCAAACGGCAACTGCATTGATAGACACGAGACTACATAACACAACAAAGACTGAAGTGCCTGAGTGCCAAACAGCAACTGCATTGATAGACACGAGACTACATAACACAGCAATGACTGAAGTGCCAAACGGCAACTGCATGGATAGACACGAGACTACATAGTACAGCAATGACTGAAGTGCCTGAGTGCCAAACGGCAACTGCATTGATAGACACAAGACTGCATAACACAACAAGGACTGAAGTGCTGGAGTGCCAAACGGCAACTGCATTGATAGACACGAGACTACATAACACAGCAATGACTGAAGTGCAGGAGTGCCAAACGGCAACTACATTGATAGACACGAGACTACATAGTACAGCAATGACTTAAGTGCTGGAGTGTCAAACGGCAACTGCATGGATAGACACGAGACTACATAGTACAGAAATGACCGAAGTGCCTGAGTGCCAAACGGCAACTGCATGGATGGACACGAGACTACATAGTACAGCAAGGACCGAAGTGCTGGAGTGGCAAACGGCAACTGCATGGATAAACACGAGACTACATAACACAGCAATGACCGAAGTGTCTGAGTGCCAAACAGCAACTGCATGGATAGACACGAGACTACATAGTACAGCAATGACTGAAGTGCTGGAGTGCCAAACGGCAACTGCATGGATAGACACGAGACTACATAGTACAGCAATGACCGAAGTGCCTGAGTGCCAAACGGCAACTGCATGGATAGACACGAGACTACATAGTACAGCAATGACCGAAGTGCCTGAGTGCCAAACGGCAACTGCATGGATAGACACGAGACTACATAGTACAGCAATGACCGAAGTGCTGGAGTGCCAAATGGCAACTGCATGGATAGACACGAGACTACATAGTACAGAAATGACCGAAGTGCCTGAGTGCCAAACGGCAACTGCATGGATAGACACGAGACTACATAGTACAGCAAGGACCGAAGTGCTGGAGTGGCAAACGGCAACTGCATGGATAAACACGAGACTACATAACACAGCAATGACCGAAGTGTCTGAGTGCCAAACAGCAACTGCATGGATAGACACGAGACTACATAGTACAGCAATGACCGAAGTGCTGGAGTGCCAAACGGCAACTGCATGCATAGACACGAGACTACATAACACAGCAATGACTGAAGTGCTGGAGTGCCAAATGGCAACTGCATTGATAGACACGAGACTACATAGTACAGCAATGACCGAAGTGCCTGAGTGCCAAACGGCAACTGCATGGATAGACACGAGACTACATAGTACAGCA
The DNA here is from genome assembly GCF_016097555.1 of Gigantopelta aegis. NCBI lineage: Eukaryota > Metazoa > Mollusca > Gastropoda > Neomphalida > Peltospiridae > Gigantopelta > Gigantopelta aegis. The sequence continues at coordinate 1,182,676 of NC_054710.1, forward strand.
ATGACCGAAGTGCCTGAGTGCCAAACGGCAACTGCATGGATAGACACAAGACTACATAGTACAGCAATGACTTAAGTGCTGGAGTGTCAAACGGCAACTGCATGGATAGACACGAGACTACATAGTACAGCAATGACTGAAGTACCTGAGTGCCACTTGGCAACTGCATGGATAGACACAAGACTACATAACACAGCAATGACCGAAGTGCCTGAGTGCCAAACGGCAACTGCATGGATAGACACGAGACTACATAGTACAGCAATGATGAAGTGCTGGAGTGCCAAACGGCAACTGCATGGATAGACACGAGACTACATAGTACAGCAATGACTGAAGTGCCTGAGTGCCAAACGACGGCAACTGCATGGATGCATGCATGGATGACTACATACAGCAATGAGAACTGACAACGACTGCATGGATAGACACAAGACTGCATAACACAACAAGGACTGAAGTGCTGGAGTGCCAAACGGCAACTGCATTGATAGACACGAGACTACATAACACAGCAATGACTGAAGTGCAGGAGTGCCAAACGGCAACTACATTGATAGACACGAGACTACATAGTACAGCAATGACTTAAGTGCTGGAGTGTCAAACGGCAACTGCATGGATAGACACGAGACTACATAGTACAGCAATGACTGAAGTGCCAAACGGCAACTGCATGGATAGACACGAAACTACATAGTACAGCAATGACTGAAGTGCCTGAGTGCCAAACGACAACTGCATTGATAGACACAAGACTGCATAACACAACAAGGACTGAAGTGCTGGAGTGCCAAACGGTAACTGCATTGATAGACACGAGACTACATAACACAGCAATGACTGAAGTGCAGGAGTGCCAAACGGCAACTACATTGATAGACACGAGACTACATAGTACAGCAATGACTTAAGTGCTGGAGTGTCAAACGGCAACTGCATGGATAGACACGAGACTACATAGTACAGCAATGACTGAAGTACCTGAGTGCCACTTGGCAACTGCATGGATAGACACGAGACTACATAACACAGCAAATACTGAAGTGCTGGAGTGCCAAACGGTAACTGCATTGATAGACACGAGACTACATAACACAGCAATGACTGAAGTGCTGGAGTGCCAAACGGCAACTGCATGGATAGAGACGAGACTACATAACACAGCAATGACTGAAGTATCTGAGTGCCAAACGGCAACTGCATGGATAGACACGAGACTACATAGTACAGCAATGACCGAAGTGCCTGAGTGCCAAACGGCAACTGCATGGACAGACATGAGACTACATAGTACACCAATGACCGAAGTGCTGGAGTGCCAAATGGCAACTGCATGGATAGACACGAGACTACATAGTACAGAAATGACCGAAGTGCCTGAGTGCCAAACGGCAACTGCATGGATAGACACGAGACTACATAGTACAGCAAGGACCGAAGTGCTGGAGTGGCAAACGGCAACTGCATGGATAAACACGAGACTACATAGTACAGCAATGACCGAAGTGCTGGAGTGCCAAACGGCAACTGCATGCATAGACACGAGACTACATAACACAGCAATGACTGAAGTGCTGGAGTGCCAAATGGCAACTGCATTGATAGACACGAGACTACATAGTACAGCAATGACCGAAGTGCCTGAGTGCCAAACGGCAACTGCATGGATAGACACGAGACTACATAGTACAGCAATGACTGAAGTACCTGAGTGCCACTTGGCAACTGCATGGATAGACACAAGACTACATAACACAGCAATGACCGAAGTGCCTGAGTGCCAAACGGCAACTGCATGGACAGACATGAGACTACATAGTACACCAATGACCGAAGTGCTGGAGTGCCAAATGGCAACTGCATGGATAGACACGAGACTACATAGTACAGAAATGACCGAAGTGCCTGAGTGCCAAACGGCAACTGCATGGATAGACACGAGACTACATAGTACAGCAAGGACCGAAGTGCTGGAGTGGCAAACGGCAACTGCATGGATAAACACGAGACTACATAGTACAGCAATGACCGAAGTGCTGGAGTGCCAAACGGCAACTGCATGCATAGACACGAGACTACATAACACAGCAATGACTGAAGTGCTGGAGTGCCAAATGGCAACTGCATTGATAGACACGAGACTACATAGTACAGCAATGACCGAAGTGCCTGAGTGCCAAACGGCAACTGCATGGATAGACACGAGACTACATAGTACAGCAATGACTGAAGTACCTGAGTGCCAATGACTGAACTTGGCAACTGCATGGATAGACACGAGACTACATAGTACAGCAATGACCGAAGTGCCTGAGTGCCAAACGGCAACTGTATGGATAGACACGAGACTACATAGTACAGCAATGACTTAAGTGCTGGAGTGTCAAACGGCAACTGCATGGATAGACACGAGACTACATAGTACAGCAATGACTGAAGTACCTGAGTGCCACTTGGCAACTGCATGGATAGACACAAGACTACATAACACAGCAATGACCGAAGTGCCTGAGTGCCAAACGGCAACTGCATGGATAGACACGAGACTACATAGTACAGCAATGACCGAAGTGCTGGAGTGCCAAACGGCAACTTCATGGATAGACACGAGACTACATAGTACAGAAATGACCGAAGTGCCTGAGTGCCAAACAGCAACTGCATGAATAGACATGAAACTACATAGTACAGCAATGACCGAAGTGCTGGAGTGCCAAACGGCAACTGCATGCATAGACACGAGACTACATAACACAGCAATGACTTAAGTGTCTGAGTGCCAAACGGCAACTGCATGGATAGACACGAGACTACATAACACAGCAATGACTGAAGTATCTGAGTGCCAAACGACAACTGCATGGATAGACACGAGACTACATAGTACAGCAATGACCGAAGTGCCTGAGTGCCAAACGGCAACTGCATTGATAGACACGAGACTACATAACACAGCAATGACTGAAGTACCTGAGTGCCAAATGGCAACTGCATTGATAGACACGAGACTACATAACACAACAAGGACTGAAGTGCCTGAGTGCCAAACGGCAACTGCATTGATAGACACGAGACTACATAACACAACAAAGACTGAAGTGCCTGAGTGCCAAACGGCAACTGCATTGATAGACACGAGACTACATAACACAGCAATGACTGAAGTGCCAAACGGCAACTGCATGGATAGACACGAGACTACATAGTACAGCAATGACTGAAGTGCCTGAGTGCCAAACGACAACTGCATTGATAGACACAAGACTGCATAACACAACAAGGACTGAAGTGCTGGAGTGCCAAACGGCAACTGCATTGATAGACACGAGACTACATAACACAGCAATGACTGAAGTGCAGGAGTGCCAAACGGCAACTACATTGATAGACACGAGACTACATAGTACAGCAATGACTTAAGTGCTGGAGTGTCAAACGGCAACTGCATGGATAGACACGAGACTACATAGTACAGCAATGACTGAAGTACCTGAGTGCCACTTGGCAACTGCATGGATAGACACAAGACTACATAACACAGCAATGACCGAAGTGCCTGAGTGCCAAACGGCAACTGTATGGATAGACACGAGACTACATAGTACAGCAATGACTTAAGTGCTGGAGTGTCAAACGGCAACTGCATGGATAGACACGAGACTACATAGTACAGCAATGACTGAAGTACCTGAGTGCCACTTGGCAACTGCATGGATAGACACAAGACTACATAACACAGCAATGACCGAAGTGCCTGAGTGCCAAACGGCAACTGCATGGATAGACACGAGACTACATAGTACAGCAATGACCGAAGTGCTGGAGTGCCAAACGGCAACTTCATGGATAGACACGAGACTACATAGTACAGAAATGACCGAAGTGCCTGAGTGCCAAACAGCAACTGCATGAATAGACATGAAACTACATAGTACAGCAATGACCGAAGTGCTGGAGTGCCAAACGGCAACTGCATGATAGACACGAGACTACATAACACAGCAATGACTTAAGTGTCTGAGTGCCAAACGGCAACTGCATGGATAGACACGAGACTACATAACACAGCAATGACTGAAGTATCTGAGTGCCAAACGACAACTGCATGGATAGACACGAGACTACATAGTACAGCAATGACCGAAGTGCCTGAGTGCCAAACGGCAACTGCATTGATAGACACGAGACTACATAACACAGCAATGACTGAAGTACCTGAGTGCCAAATGGCAACTGCATTGATAGACACGAGACTACATAACACAACAAGGACTGAAGTGCCTGAGTGCCAAACGGCAACTGCATTGATAGACACGAGACTACATAACACAACAAGGACTGAAGTGCTGGAGTGCCAAACGGCAACTGCATTGATAGACACGAGACTACATAACACAGCAATGACTGAAGTGCCAAACGGCAACTGCATGGATAGACACGAGACTACATAGTACAGCAATGACTGAAGTGCCTGAGTGCCAAACGACAACTGCATTGATAGACACAGGACTGCATAACACAAAAAGGACTGAAGTGCTAGAGTGCCAAACGGCAACTGCATTGATAGACACGAGACTACATAACACAGCAATGACTGAAGTGCAGGAGTGCCAAACGGCAACTACATTGATAGACACGAGACTACATAGTACAGCAATGACTTAAGTGCTGGAGTGTCAAACGGCAACTGCATGGATAGACACGAGACTACATAGTACAGCAATGACTGAAGTACCTGAGTGCCACTTGGCAACTGCATGGATAGACACGAGACTACATAACACAGCAAATACTGAAGTGCTGGAGTGCCAAACGGTAACTGCATTGATAGACACGAGACTACATAACACAGCAATGACTGAAGTGCTGGAGTGCCAAACGGCAACTGCATGGATAGAGACGAGACTACATAACACAGCAATGACTGAAGTATCTGAGTGCCAAACGGCAACTGCATGGATAGACACGAGACTACATAGTACAGCAATGACCGAAGTGCCTGAGTGCCAAACGGCAACTGCATTAACACAAATTGAATATCAGAGGTATAGGCATATATTGAAACAAATTGAATATCAGAGGTATAGGCATATATTAAAACAAATTGAATATCGGAGGTATAGGCATATATTAAAACAAATTGAATATCAGAAGTATAGGCATATATTGAAACAAATTGAATATCAGAGGTATAGGATTATATTGAAACAAATTGAATATCAGGTATAGGCATGCATTGAAACAAATTGAATATCAGAGGTATTGGCATATATTAAAACAAATTGAATATCAGAGGTATAGGCATGTATTGAAACAAATTGAATATCAGAGGTATAGGCATGTATTAAAACAAATTGAATATCAGAGGTATAGGCATATATTAAAACAAATTGAATATCAGAGGTATAGGCATGCATTGAAACAAATTGAATATCAGAAGTATATATAGGCATATATTGAAACAAATTGAATATCAGAGGTATAGGCATATATTGAAACAAATTGAATATCAGAGGTATACATGTAGGCATATATTGAAACAAATTGATATTCAGAGGTATAGGCATATATTGAAACAAATTGAATATCAGAGGTATAGGCATATATTGAAACAAATTGAATATCAGAGGTATACATGTAGGCATATATTGAAACAAATTGAATATCAGAGGTATAGGCATATATTGAAACAAAATGAATATCAGGTTTAGGCATATATGAAAACAAATTGAATATCAGAGGTATAGGCATGTATTGAAACAAATTGAATATCAGGTATAGGCATATATTGAAACAAATTGAATATCAGAGGTATACATGTAGGCATATATTGAAACAAATTGAATATCAGAGGTATAGGCATGTATTGAAACAAATTAAATATCAGGTATATATACCTGATATTCAATTTGTTATAGGCATATATTCATTAAGGTGATTTGGTTACAGTACAAGGTGCACTTGTACTTGCAGATAAGCCACCAATCAATCAGTTGACTGTTTGGCACGTGGAATTCAGTGTTTTTGCTATTACAATAAACAGAATATGCTAATGAGAGGTAATCATCCAGCTGTTTTTGTACATACAGCTATGTAAATGGAACGGTGCAGGCACTTCCTGTGTTTATAGCAGGGCAATTCTATTATGTGGTTTACAATGTATAACGATTTGTCCACCCCACCTCCCGTAAAAAAAAGAAGAAGGATTTTGGGTCTTGACTCCGTCTTGTCTCAAAATCCAAAAACAGTCATACTCTCCCCTGAACCATTGACCAAACAAAATAAAGTTGTTATTGCAGATGTGTTTCGTAGGGTTTTTATTAACTCGGTTATCAACCATGTGGATAACAAATGTATAGCATGCTCTCTCTTTTACAGATGTTCCACCTCAGAGTAAGAGTCCTAAGCTATTGGCTATGAACTTCCCTGTAGTTGGAAGTGACTTAGTGCTTCATCCGATGCCAGCTATATTTTATGAGTTTTTTCCTCGGACAATGGATTACAGTAAAGCAGCTGACACTTGCAGAGAGTATGGGGGATATCTGGCGTCCATTCATTCGATTTTTGAGCATAGATTGATGTACTCGGATCTTATGAACCATCCTAGGTGCACTAAATGGTTTCTAGGTAAGTATTTATTCTAATTACCCTAATATTTGCAGATTGTAAATATGGATGCATCAAGCTTAAATTTCGGTTACACGGCGGACGAATGAATTGTAAATTTTAATCGTCTGAGCAAATTTTTACTTGTCTGGGGTGAGCGGACAAGTACTTTTGGCCAGCCCTCGGTACCTTAAGTCTGTTCGGAAAATTATTATTTCTACTTCTGTCTAATCAACTCCCTGACATGTCTATGTTTCAATCAATAAGATATTAATACATGAGCCTTGCAGATATTGTCTGGAATAATATAATTACATTCCTATAGAAGCAAGAACAGAAAGTAAAAACACCCAAATGATACAACCCAGAGAACACAAATTATCGACATGGCTGCATCTTGGAGTCAAAACCAGAAGTGATTCTAAAAAGACTGTCACTTGATAGCCAGTGCTGCCCCTCAGATTGTGCCACTGTTCATTGGTCCATCATGATTATTTTGATCTCTTGCGATGTCCATTATATCTGACATTACCCAATTTGTATGACTATAACCCCATTGTAGATTCTCTGACCATTCTTTATACATTCAATATAACTAAGTAATGTTCCTCAGATTCTGGAACATGATTATTTAATAACTGAAGTTAATAAGAAATATAGCTAGAGATAAAACCAAACAAAATATGAAACCTAACGAAAAATAAAACCAAAAGAAAAATTAAACGATAGATCAGATGAAAGTGAGGAAATGCTACAGAACAGAACAGAACTTTATTACACTCAGGCCGTTCCACAACAGTGTTAGAGGAACATACATAATAAATAGTATAGACGTGACAAGATGGTTTACAGGAGGATGAAATAATAACATATGATAATACATACCGTATTTGACCGGATTTATAAACAACCAACACAGATACTTTTTGTAAATAATGTATTACTAACAAACAATACATTTATATACTCAATGGATAAACAAATTTTATAAACTAGACACTATATATACATCTACTAATATTTAAACATGACCTCATTCTTCAAAACTATATATGGCCTTGGGAACTGATGAAAGTCTACACATACCTATGGAAGATCCCATTGACAATGTCTCCGGGAGTGTGTAGTGTAGGTTATACTTCCGTAGACGCTGTCTGAGGGAGAATGCACCTGTAAGCTTAGATCCCTTCGACGCTGTCTTAGGGAGTGTGTAAGATAAAGCAAGGATCCCTTCGACGCTGTCTCAGGGAGTGTGTAAGTTATGCTTTTCTCGACGCTGTCTGAGGGAGAACGTACCTGTAAGATAAAGATCCCCTCGACGCTGTCTGAGGGTGTGTCTAAAGTAAGATCCCATCAGCGCTGCCTCCGGGAGTAGGGCCCTGTCCGTGCAGAGCTAGTATACTGATTAAATGCAATCTATAAGTGTGTACCTTATAATCTCCACTTGATGTCATTTAATTGTGAATTGCACTTTAAGTATCCAAGTGAATAATAAAAGTTTGAAAATGCCATATGAATGCTCTTTATGTATCAATCAATACTAATTTAAAAATGTTTTTGTTGTTTTCATTATTATTATTATTTTTGTTTGTTTGTTTAAATCCAAATATATGTAGCCATTCATCAGCCCAGTAAGAGGTTGGTGGTGGGGTGGTTGGTGGTAAATGTCTACATTAAAACACTTGATTTCCAAGTTGAAACACTGCTGGTAATATTGAAACACTGCTGGGAGTTGCCTGTGACCTGTTGGCCAGTGTCTTGCAAGTGAACAAAGAGAAAGGTGCTTGGTACACATGCATGTTACAGACCTATTAACCAATCAGATTGCAGCTTTGTTGTGGGTCAGTTAATAATAGCCCCATCTCCCTCTATCTCTAGGGGCCTAAGCAAGATGCCCTGCAGCTACATGCATGCAGTAAACTGTCCTATGTGGGTCAACATACATATATGTATAGCCTAATTACCCAAGTGGAGATACAGCCACTGCATGTGTGAAAATATATGTAATATTTACATTGGTTGTTAATGGGCCAATAAGTAATCAAGTGATTAGTGTATTATTGGTTCTTTATAAACAAAGTTTATTATTAGTAATAAACTACTATTTATAAACAACCAACACAGATACTTTTTGTAAATAATGTATTACTAACAAACAATACATTTATATACTCAATGAATAAACAAATTTTATAAACTAGACACTATATATACATCTACTAATATTTAAACATGACCTCATTCTTCAAAACTATATATGGCCTTGGGAACTGATGAAAGTCTACACATACCTATGGAAGATCCCATTGACAATGTCTCCGGGAGTGTGTAGTGTAGGTTACACTTCCCTAGACGCTGTCTGTGGGATAATGCACCTGTAAGCTTAGATCCCTTCGACGCTGTCTAAGGGAGTGTGTAAGATAAAGCAAGGATCCCTTCGACGCTGTCTTAGGGAGTGTGTAAGATAAAGCAAGGATCCCTTCGACGCTGTCTTAGGGAGTGTGTAAGATAAAGCAAGGATCCCTTCGACGCTGTCTTAGGGAGTGTGTAAGTTACGCTTCCCTCGACGCTGTCTTAGGGAGAACGTACCTGTAAGATAAAGATCCCCTCGACGCTGTCTGAGGGTGTGTCTAAAGTAAGATCCCATCAGCGCTGCCTCCGGGAGTAGGGCCCTGTCCGTGCAGAGCTAGTATACTGATTAAATGCAATCTATAAGTGTGTACCTTATAATCTCCACTTGATGTCATTTAATTGTGAATTGCACTTTAAGTATCCAAGTGAATAATAAAAGTTTGAAAATGCCCAAAATGAAGGTGATAGTGTGATATGTGTAAGACTATCATCTGAAGCCCCAAGGAAGAATATATTGTTAAACAACACATATACATACTGTGTTAGATATCTGTTACAATATTTGTATATCAGATATATAAATCAAGAAATTTACTAATATGACAAACATGATGAACAAGTATTGTAATCTGAATATAAGTTGCACTGTGCTCAGCCCTCTACTTAGTTGACATGGCAAGCTGTGCCTGTCTGATACTCTGTAGAGGAGTTTTAATGTAACGCAAATATGAGTCAGAGTTCCATCTACCCAAAGTTTTTATTAAATGGTCTTCTAACCTAGCTTTCGCTGCTGAGGTTGCTGCCCCAGAACGAAATGAATGTCCACTGAACATACGTGCATCAATGTTTGATATAGTTAGAACATGTCTCAGTGCTGTGATAAACACCTCACGTGATAGGGGTTTACCATTGTCCATAATAAATAGAGGGTCTGATGGTCCAGCTCCTTGTGACAACCTGACTGGCACAAACTTTATTAATGCATTGAAAGGACATACTGGGAGGCCATTTTTGAATAACACAATGGCTACTCCTCTTCTACCTGGATCCGTTTTAGATCCTTTTAAATTAAGAATCACATAATGTTCTCTTTCCCTAAAACTGACATCACCAATACACAAATGAGAAAAAGAATCAAACTCGCTATTCACTGTGAATTCTCCACATCTCAGGAAGCCATAAAACGCAACACAAAACACTGTATGGATGACCGATTTAAAGAATTGTGAATATGATGCACTTCGAACAGCATTCACTATTTTAAGTAGAATGTCAAATGTAATAGGCAATCGATGTTGAACATGTTGAACTTGTGATTTCTTAACTGCCTGCAGGATTAATGATAGGCGTGGAAGTGGATTTCCCTCCTTTGTATTCAGTGGATTATGTCCTGAATGTTGAATATACTGAAATCGTATACCACACAGATACAACTTGATGGTGCTCAGTTGCAGTCAGAGGGATTGGAAACAATGCCCAACGAAATATATCAGAATTTCTTCATTTATGGGTGGAAGATCTAAGGTTTGCCACTTTACTCCGTTCATGGTAAGGAAACTCACGAAGGTGCTGTATCCTGTAGAGTATGCTGTTCTGGTGGTTTTCTTGACAGCTGCTAGTCACAATGAGTTTACTGTGTTACTCATTGCCACATTATCTCGCAATGCGGAGGGCAGGCCACTGGTGTAGGACTGGCTTGTGGGCATACTTCGAAGAATTTCTCGATCTGCAAACGTGACAAATGATCAGCAACAGAATTATTAACTCGTGAAATATGTGCAGCCAATAGAGTAAAATAGTTTTTTGCTGCACACCAAGTAAGTTGTCTCATTAAGGTCATTATAAGAGGTGAACGTGATCTACCCCTTCGAATAATGTCTACCGTACATAGATTGTCACAGTGAAAAAGAATCTGTTTTGTTGCCCACGATTTCCCCCATATAACTGCAGCAACTACAATAGGGTACAATTCCATAAAAGCCATTGATATTGCGTCTTTAACTGGGCTAGAATATCTGGAGACCACTTCTCAGCAAACCACAAACCATTAAAATAACCACCAAATCCTATGGTTGAAGAGGCATCTGTATATAACTGCATATCTGCAGCATTTGTTAGTTTGCTGTCATAGAACATTGATACCCCATTCCAGTTACTCAAAAACCTCAGCCACATAGTAATATCCAGACGACATTCATTATTCAGTTTCACGTAATGATGCAGTTTGCTAACTGTAGTTGACAGTGTAATCAGATGAGATACAAAGGAACGACCTTGCAAAATAACCCGAGAAGCAAAGTTGAGATGTCCTAGTAGCTGTAGTAACTGCCTTTTTGTACAAGTTGGGCTTTGAATTACTCCCTCTAAAAATTGGACCATTCGATCAACTTTCTCTACTGGTAAACGAGCTTCCATGCAGTCAGTGTCTAAGATAATTTCTAAATATTCCAAAACTGTAGTTGGCCCTATTGTTTTCTTCTCAGATAAAGGGATGTTAAGACGGTGAAATATTGTAGAAACTATAGCCATGGTACGTTCAGCGCATGCTTGCGGACTGTCAATAGTCAAAAAATCATCAAGCAGATGCAGTATAACCGGAACTTGGTAATTGTTCAATGCAATCCAACATATAGCCTGTGATAGATAATCAAATAATTTTGGTGATGATCTTGATCCAAACACTAATCTGTGATAAAAGTAAAATTGTTCCTGCCATTTGATGCCAAATATATGCCACTGTTCTTTGCGTATGGGACACAATTTAAATGCATCACAAATGTCAAATTTACATAATAATGCACCCTTTCCCTTCTGCTGTATAATTTTTATAGCATCATCTATTTTTACATACTTTAGGCTGCACTGCTCCTTATCAATAGAATCATTGATGCTGTCACACTGTAAATCATTGTGTGGTGATGACAGGTCTACTATCAACCTATGTTTGTTAGAATATTTACCAGTGGCAATACCAATAGGACTGACACGGTATGTTGAAAATGGTGGTGTTTTAAATGGACCTAATAACAAGTTTTTCTTACACTCTTCTTTTATCAGACTTGTTACAATTTCCGGCTGTTTTAGTGCTGATTGTAAATTGTCACATACTTTGCTAACCTCTGGTAATTTTGATACTAATGTGTCGAACCCATTCTTAAAGCTGTCACACAAGAATTGTGTTAACTTTGTGTCAGGATGCATTTTTAGTTGCAGTCTTAATCTGTTAACCTTTAGACTACTGGATTAATTTTTAACAAAAACCACGTTGAGTGGGTACAAGTTTATAATTTTTACTCACATATATTCACTTAAATGTTTCATAAATACATGAAATAAAGTTCATATATGAATCGGTAAGTATTATTTTCGTGTCTTTTTTTGTAATTTTTATTATTTTAGATCGGCTAATGGTGATTAAAATTAGGCAATAAATCGAAAAAGTTGCGTTTACTTACAGGCATTTGTGGCCAGCTGTCCAGTATTTATGTCCATTATTCCCGATAACAGTGGGTTTTTTACCAGACTTTTTTTTAAAACCCGAACTACGATTCATATTGCAATATTTGGTAATTTTCGTTGTTGGTAAAACGATCAAATTTATTATCAAATTAGCTGTTACAATCAGCTATCGATCCCTGAAAATTACCGCGACGTGCCGCCATTGTTGTCAAGCGAAAATACTTGCCGAAAACCAAGGCAATTTGAAGGTATTTTCAATTGAAAAAATCAAAACAAAAACCACTATTTTGAAAAAAAATCTTTTTTCTTTAATTATATTTCCGTTTCCGGTGAGTGTCGTGTGCAAAACGGCGGGAAATATGAATTGGGGAATGCACTGTATACAGTGTACAGTATATCGACTGACGTGACGTCGGGCGAGATATCTCGCCTGCAGTAGTCAGAAGGTTAACATTCACAGGTGTTGTAACATCTGGCAGCTTGGCATCTTCTTGTACATGAAACTGATACATCTGTCATCCCATATTACCTTCCATGGATATCATTGCCAGTACTTCTGTCTCTAGATGGACCGTCCCAGTGTTGTGTGGGAGCATTATACCATTGATCACTGGAGTTATACATTGTGCAGTCAGCTGATGCATGTGTCATGCTACCACAGCTCTTGCACAAGTGTCCCTGCCTGCCTGCTGTAACCAGACTGTAAATGTCTTGGTCCATGTATGACCAGTCTACCTTAATAGAACGTCTTAAAGCTTCTGCTGCTCTAGAAGCGAACATTTTGTGGTAGTCATAGAAGGCTGGGCTGTTGGGAAACTGGTTGTGGAGTCTGATAATGATGTTTTCATATAGGTCTAGCTCACGCTGTCTTTGTGGATAGGTTTCAGTCATGCAACTTTTATATTTGGAAAAAGCAGTGATGAATTCTGTAATTGATAGTGGTTGAGCTAGTCTTCTGTTTAATTTTTGTGTGTCTGTGTCTAAATGTTTTGCATCAAACTCGAACCCTTCCAACAGTAATAACCGAAGATTTACGTTCTTACCTTCCCGAATTGCTCTTTGTAATGATGGGGTTAAAGCATCCATGTGTGATAGCATGTTAGATGGAATTCCGTTTGGTGTGGTATTCTTCTTCCACATAGACATCCCTGCTACTGAGCCAAACCTATCCAAATTTCCTATCTCGTCTTCAGAACATGATGTTGATGTTTGAGTGTTGTTGTGTTCACTGTATAACCTTCCATATGCTGATGCCAGGTTACCCCCATTGTAAATGCTATCTCTAGGGGCCTAAGCAAGATGCCCTGCAGCTACATGCATGCAGTAAACTGTCCTATGTGGGTCAACATACATATATGTATAGCCTAATTACCCAAGTGGAGATACAGCCACTGCATGTGTGAAAATATATGTAATATTTACATTGGTTGTTAATGGGCCAATAAGTAATCAAGTGATTAGTGTATTATTGGTTCTTTATAAACAAAGTTTATTATTAGTAATAAACTACTAAATAATTAGCCCATATCTGTGAATAAGACCCCCTCCGTTTTGATAGCATTTAAGAAATTAGGCCCTCATTCATAAATAAGCCCACCCCCAGCTTCGTCACCTTATAAATAACACGAAATAGCAAGGTTTGCTCAAAGTTCATTTAAAAGGTCATCCCTCCTGCAGATAATTAAACACAAATGTAACACAATATTTTACCACCAGTGAGATTTAGTAGTCTAACAGTAACAGTGTGTAACATTGTTTTCAATTTCATGGGGCAGTATTTCTTTGAAGTACACAAGCCCAAGTCTGAACTAAAACCAATGTCTATTTTTACCACCACACTGGGTCGGCAGTTAATGCTAATTAAGCAAATACTGTATTCTGATTGGCTAAGAACAATGACCTAGATTGACAATTCTTTGTAGTGTTAGCTGGCTGCCTGTGTCAGAGACGTGTGTATAGGGGCCTACGTTATTGAGTTTGTTGTTAATTGCCGTTGTTTTAAGTCTTCTCAGCATTAAATTTTGGATGTAAATAAACAGCACTGGTAAGTAATTGTAACATAGAAGGTGTGTTTCTGATAATTAGATACTAGTACAAAAAAAATCAATTTAATTAATAAACAATTATTATTTATTAATAATAAATGAACACTAATTAATAGATGTGCTACTGAACGTTTTTTGTTTTCTTCCTAGTTAATTAAATTATTATTATTTATTTTAATTATTATTATTAAAAAAAATTTCAACAAAACTGGCCCCTTGTCTGGGAATAAGCCCACCCCATGCTAAGCTAACATTGAGTTGTTTTGGCCCCCTGGGCTTTTTTCTGGTCAAATACGGTAATACATGCATATACTTGTATATGATATTAACCCTTATCCTGCCGCATTCTTTTTGCTAAATTTAAAAAATTTTCACCTGTTCTACATTTCTAGTAATTTTATTAAAATCCATGGACATTTTAACATGAAATTATACCCATATATACCATAATGATCTACCTACGTAATGATAGCATTTTGTAGATGGTTTATTTATTTATGTTACCATGGCAACAGCTGCACATTTCAGTATATAATTTTTTCATTAATAATTAAGAAAACATGAATAAAACACTACTATTTTTCTTTTAATTTAAGTGTATGCTGTGATTTATTAAGCATAGTGATTGGATTAAAGACAAAATTAAGTAGACGGCCAATTTTTTTTCAGAATAATAGGGTGCAATGCACATACTATCACAACGCTTTTTTGTAAATTATGAAGATAATGTCCAACATTAACTATTATACATTTCTAGTAATATTATTAAAACCTGTTGATATTTCAACATGAAATTACAGACACATATACAAAGGAAATCCACCTATGAAATTATAGCATTTTGTTGTCAGTTATATTATTTATGTTACCATGGCAACAGCTGCAAATTTCAATATACCATATTTTAATTAATAATTATGAAAACTTTAATTAAAAACTAATATTTTTCTTTTAATTTAAGTCTATACTGTGATTTATTAACCATACTGCTTGATGTAAAGACAAAATTAAGTCGACAACCACTGTTGTTCTGAAAAATAGGGTCAGATGCGCATTCGGCTATCGACACATTTTTTGTACATTGTGAACATAATGTCCAACATTAACTATTATACATTTCTGGTAATATTATTAAAATCAACAGCTGCAACTTTCAATATACCGTTTTTTCATTAATAATTATGAAAATTTTAATTTAAAACTAATATTTTTCTTTTAATTGAAGTCTATACTGTGATTTATTAAACATACTGCTTGATGTAAAGAAAAAATTAAGTCGATAACCACTGTTCTGAAAAATAGGGTCAGATGCGCATTAATTCGGCTATCAACACATTTTTTAAAAATTATGAACATGTCCAACATTAACTATTATACATTTCTGGTAATATTATTAAAATCAGTTGACATTTCAGCATGAAATTACACACATATATACTAAGAATATCCAACTACGTAACGCTAACATTTTATAGTCAGTTATATTACTTATATTACCATGGCAACAGCTGCAATTATGAAAACTTTAATTTAAAACTAATATTTTGCTTTTAATTCAAGTCTATAATGTGATCTATTAACCATACTACTCGATTTAGAAAAAGAATTAAATAGACAGTCAATTTTGTTTTTGAATAATAGGGTCAAATGCACATACTACCATCAATGCATTTTTGTAACTTGTGGACATTGTGTCCAACATTACCTAGACACTAAAAATATGTATACTATCTCTATTACTTTAATAAGAAATATAGCTAGAGATAAAACCAAACAAAATATGAAACCTAACGAAAAATAAAACCAAAAGAAAAATTAAACGATAGATCGGATGAAAGTGAGGAAATGCTACAGAACAGAACAGAACTTTATTACACTCAGGCCATTCCACAACAGCGTTAGAGGAACATACATAATAAATAGTATAAACGTGACAAGATGGTTTACAGGAGGATGAAATAATAACATATGATAATACATAATACATGCATATACTTGTATATGATATTAAATGATAATAACTGTACCAGTAGTAGTAGTAGTGGTAATAGTAGTAATAATAATAATAATAATAATAATAATGGTGGTAACAGTAATGGTAGTCGTAGTAGTATAATAATAGTAGTAGTACTAATGGTAATACATGGTACAGTAATAATACTAATAATAATACTAATAATAATAATAATTGTAATATAGCTAGGAAACAGTTTTGATTGTGACATGAGTTATTCAGTTACCAGGACGTTTAAAAACCTGGCAAATTACATTTATAAATTTCGCCAACTTCTTTAATACACTTATTTTCTTACTGCTCATTAGTTCTTTGAATTTGTAGGTGCTTGTTCTAGTATAATAATAGGGATATAAAAATCGTACTCGGGAATTATGAAAACATATACATACAAATAAATAATGGAATTCATCACCAATGTCACTTTCATCACATAAAGTACACAATTTGTCTTCAAATAATATGTTATTCCACCTTCCAGTTTCGACAGGTAAATAGTGATTTGACGTTCTAAATTTTATAATTAATCTCCACAACGTTTCGGGAATTATATTTAAATATTTTTCAAAAATTACATGTAGTTCTTCTTTAAAAAGTTGATAGGTTTTGCCTCTTGATGACATTGATATGCTATTATTCCATATTTGTAAATATTGATCATTTTGCCT
>NC_054710.1:1200022-1227126 GCF_016097555.1 Gigantopelta aegis
TTTGCCTTGTAATATATCAAAGATGCAGGTTTATTTATTTAAAGTGTAAATACATTTGTATTTTGTATTAGTAAATATAGCTACAGTGTCGTAACTATATATACACACTGCAGCTTTACTATTCACCTGAAAGATCAAGATGAGTTAAAACTTACTTCCAGAACGACATGAAATTTTGGAGCCATCATTAGAGGTCTTAAAGGTCCACCATTTTCCAGATATAAGGCCAATGGAACCAGGATAACGACGAGTTTTATTAAATTGATCAAATACAACATCTGTCCCATCTATCCATCGACTGTAGCTTTGATCATGGTCCACATCCAAAACACCTGTCACAGACAAATTAATACATTATATATACACAGAGAGACAGAGAGACAGAGAGAGACAGAGACAGAGACAGAGACAGAGAGAGAGAGAGAGAGAGAGAGAGAGAGAGAGAGAGAGAGAGAGAGAGACAGAGAGAGAGAGAGAGAGGGAGGATATTCTCCCCGAGTGTCTTGTGATATCATAATTTATCAGCACGAGTTGATGAAAGTATGAAATCCAAGGCTTGCAAGACACGAGGGGGGTATTCTTTTTATTATCCATTATCATTCTTTTCATTTGCGACAGATGTAAACAATGTCAGTAATGTGGGCTGAATGTCACTATATTTGGCAGTGGTAGACTCGTTAACTAGCAGAACGGCAGTGACGTGACGTCATTAATGATAGGTTTAGCGCTGAAACAAACACAGTGATGTAACAAACTAGTGTCTTGTGATTAAAATTTGACCAATCAAGACTTTCTAGGAGATATCGCAAATTACAGTGCCAGTGATATCTCCTACAAAATCCTTTAATGGATGATAAATATATATATCAGGGTACCCACAGAATTTTCAAATTAAAATTCCTGAATTTTCCGTTGTAAAAGTTTTTCCCTATCTGATATTCATGATTTTTTTTATTGTATACAAGGGCCTCCTGCCACCCCCAGTAGCCGCGCCTTCACCTCCAACTACCATAATCAACATATTCTGACAATATATACATGTGAGTACATTTCAACTCATTAATTTGTTGTTCAAGTCCTCCAGTTACTGTTAATATTGTCTCACCATAAAAACTACATATGTTTATTGTGGTCCTTGTGGCGTTGTGTTGTATTATAACTATGTGTAAAAACTACATATGTTTATTGTGGTCCTTGTGGGAGACACTAGTCATTGTGTTGTATTATAACTATGTGTAAAAGCTACACATTTTTATTGTGTATTATAACTATGTGTAAAACTACAAATGTTTATTGTGGTCCTTGTGGCGTTGTGTTGTATTATAACTATGTGTAAAAACTACAGATGTTTATTGTGTATTATAACTATGTGTAAAACTACAAATGTTTATTGTGGTCCTTGTGGCGTTGTGTTGTATTATAACTATGTGTAAAAACTACAAATGTTTATTGTGGTCCTTGGGGAAGACATTAGGCGTTGTGTTGTATTATAACTATGTGTAAAAACTACAAACATTTATTGTGGTCCTTGTGGAAGACATTTGGTGTTGTGTTGTATTATAACTATGTGTAAAAACTACAAATGTTTATTGTGTATTGTAACTATGTGTAAAAACTACAAATGTTTATTATGGTCCTTGTGGAAGACATTAGGTGTTGTGTTGTATTATAACTATGTGTAAAAACTACAAATGTTTATTGTGGTCCGTGTGGAAGACATTAGGCATTGTGTTGTATTATAACTATGTGTAAAAAAATACAAATGTTTATTGTGTATTATAACTGTGTAAAAACTACAAATGTTTATTGTGTATTATAACTATGTGTAAAAACTACAAATGTTTATTCTGTATTATAACTATGTGTAAAACTACAAATGTTTATTGTGGTCCTTGTGGCATTGTGTTGTATTATAACTACGTGTAAAAACTACAAATGTTTATTGTGTATTATAACTATGTGTAAAAACTAAAAATGTTTATTGTGTATTATAACTGGGTGTAAAAACTAAAAATGTTTATTGTCGTCCTTGTGGAAGACATTAGGTGTTGTGTTGTATTATAACTATGTGTAAAAACTACACGTTTATTGTGGTCCTTGTGGAAGACATTAGGCGTTGTGTTATATTATAACTATGTTTAAAAACTACACGTTTATTGTGGTCCTTGTGGCGTTGTGTTGTATTATAACTACATGTATGTGTAAAAATACAAATGTTTATTGTGGTCCGTGTGGAAGACATTAGGCGTTGTTTTGTATTATATCTATGTGTAAAAACTACAAATGTTTATTGTGGTCCTTGTGGAAGACATTAGGCGTTGTGTTGTATTATAACTATGTGTAAAAAATACACGTTTATTGTGGTCCTTGGGGAAGACATTAGGCGTTGTGTTGTATTATATCTATGTGTAAAAACTACAAATGTTTATTGTGGTCCTTGGGGAAGACATTAGGCGTTGTGTTGTATTATAACTATGTGTAAAAAATACACGTTTATTGTGGTCCTTGGGGAAGACATTAGGCGTTGTGTTGTATTATAACTATGTGTAAAAACTACAAATGTTTATTGTGGTCCTTGTGGAAGACATTAGGCGTTGTGTTGTATTTTAACTATGTGTAAAAAATACACGTTTATTGTGGTCCTTGTGGAAGACATTAGGCGTTGTGTTGTATTATAACTATGTGTAAAAACTACAAACGTTTATTGTGGTCCTTGTGGAAGACATTAGGCGTTGTGTTGTATTATAACTATGTGTAAAAACTACAAATGTTTATTGTGTATTATAACTATGTGTACAAAGTACAAATGTTTATTGTGTATTATAACTACGTGTAAAAACTACAAATGTTTATTGTGGTCCTTGTGGAAGACACTAGGCACTGTGTTGTATTATAACTATGTGTAAAAACTACACGTTTATTGTGGTCCGTGTGGAAGACATTAGGCGTTGTGTTGTATTATAACTATGTGTAAAAACTACACGTTTATTGTGGTCCTTGTGGCGTTGTGTTGTATTATAACTATGTGTAAAAACTACACGTTTATTGTGGTCCTTGTGGAAGACATTAGGTGTTGTGTTGTATTATAACTATGTGTAAAAAATACAAATGTTTATTGTGGTCCTTGTGGAAGACATTAGGTGTTGTGTTGTATTATAACTATGTGTAAAAAATACAAATGTTTATTGTGGTCCTTGTGGAAGACATTAGGTGTTGTGTTGTATTATAACTATGTGTAAAAACTACATGTTTATTGTGGTCCTTGTGGCGTTGTGTTGTATTATAACTATGTGTAAAAACTACAAATGTTTATTGTGGTCCTTGTGGAAGACATTAGGCGTTGTGTTGTATTATAACTATGTGTAAAAACTACACGTTTATTGTGGTCCTAGTGGCGTTGTGTTGTATTATAACTATGTGTAAAAACTACAAATGTTTATTGTGGTCCTTGTGGAAGACATTAGGTGTTGTGTTGTATTATAACTATGTGTAAAAACTACACGTTTATTGTGGTCCTTGTGGCGTTGTGTTGTATTATAACTATGTGTAAAAACTACAAATGTTTATTGTGGTCCTTGTGGAAGACATTAGGTGTTGTGTTGTATTATAACTATGTGTAAACACTACAAATGTTTATTGTGGTCCTTGTGGAAGACACTAGGCACTGTGTTGTATTATAACTATGTGTAAAAACTACACGTTTATTGTGGTCCGTGTGGAAGACATTAGGCGTTGTGTTGTATTATAACTATGTGTAAAAACTACATGTTTATTGTGGTCCTTGTGGCGTTGTGTTGTATTATAACTATGTGTAAAAACTACACGTTTATTGTGGTCCTTGTGGAAGACATTAGGTGTTGTGTTGTATTATAACTATGTGTAAAAAATACAAATGTTTATTGTGGTCCTTGTGGAAGACATTAGGTGTTGTGTTGTATTATAACTATGTGTAAAAACTACAAATGTTTATTGTGGTCCTTGTGGAAGACATTAGGCGTTGTGTTGTATTATAACTATGTGTAAAAACTACACGTTTATTGTGGTCCTAGTGGCGTTGTGTTGTATTATAACTATGTGTAAAAACTACAAATGTTTATTGTGGTCCTTGTGGAAGACATTAGGTGTTGTGTTGTATTATAACTATGTGTAAAAACTACACGTTTATTGTGGTCCTTGTGGCGTTGTGTTGTATTATAACTATGTGTAAAAACTACAAATGTTTATTGTGGTCCTTGTGGAAGACATTAGGTGTTGTGTTGTATTATAACTATGTGTAAAAACTACAAATGTTTATTGTGGTCCTTGTGGAAGACACTAGGCACTGTGTTGTATTATAACTATGTGTAAAAACTACACGTTTATTGTGGTCCGTGTGGAAGACATTAGGCGTTGTGTTGTATTATAACTATGTGTAAAAACTACATGTTTATTGTGGTCCTTGTGGCGTTGTGTTGTATTATAACTATGTGTAAAAACTACACGTTTATTGTGGTCCTTGTGGAAGACATTAGGTGTTGTGTTGTATTATAACTATGTGTAAAAAATACAAATGTTTATTGTGGTCCTTGTGGAAGACATTAGGTGTTGTGTTGTATTATAACTATGTGTAAAAAATACAAATGTTTATTGTGGTCCTTGTGGAAGACATTAGGTGTTGTGTTGTATTATAACTATGTGTAAAAACTACACGTTTATTGTCGTCCTTGTGGCGTTGTGTTGTATTATACCTATGTGTAAAAACTACAAATGTTTATTGTGGTCCTTGTGGAAGACATTAGGTGTTGTGTTGTATTATAACTATGTGTAAAAACTACAAATGTTTATTGTGGTCCTTGTGGAAGACATTAGGCGTTGTGTTGTATTATAACTATGTGTAAAAACTACACGTTTATTGTGGTCCTTGTGGCGTTGTGTTGTATTATAACTATGTGTAAAAACTACAAATGTTTATTGTGGTCCTTGTGGAAGACATTAGGTGTTGTGTTGTATTATAACTATGTGTAAAAACTACACGTTTATTGTGGTCCTTGTGGCGTTGTGTTGTATTATAACTATGTGTAAAAACTACAAATGTTTATTGTGGTCCTTGTGGAAGACATTAGGTGTTGTGTTGTATTATAACTATGTGTAAAAACTACAAATGTTTATTGTGGTCCTTGTGGAAGACACTAGGCATTGTGTTGTATTATAACTGTTTAAAAATTACATGCTGAATATAAAGATTATGATTTACAAATGTAACAATAAAATTAAGTCTGCTATAACCTATATCTATGTTTAAATTTATAAAGATGGGAAACAGATTAATAGACTTTACAAACATTATTTGTTCAAACTTCAGCGAATAATATTTCAAATGTCTGAACTGTTAGTATACTTTGAAACAACTTGACTGTGCATGCAAAATGTCACTGTATCATCCATAGCTGTGGAGACTTATCTTGCTGCATAAAATGATAATAAAGACTTTCGGTCAGAATGTATTTTTCCAAATATGTTCACAACTTTCATTAAAAATATTTTGGTAAAAATATTTATTTTTCTAGATTTGTTTAAAATGTGTGACGTCAACTAATCTGTGCTAATCGTGTTGACATCATATTATCGATGGTGGCGACTTCAGTACTGTGATTTACTAAAAATCTTCATTAAAATGTTATTTTAGAAATGTTATAGGATAAATAGAATTTGCTACTGGTGTTTTTTAATATGTAAAATATCAACCTCGTTTAGTTAATTGGTATTTGTTTCGGCAGAGCCTCGACAAATACCGATTAACACAGACTCGGTTGATATTTTGCATATTAAAAAATATTTGTGACGAATCCTCTGTATATACAAAATAGGGTTCATCAGAATTCCTCAATACTTTTACAGATTCCATAACCCTGAAATGTTTTGAAGCAAAAAAAATTAAAAAATAATTAATTTTGTTTTTTTAAATCATTATCCCCGTTTTTTGCAATCAGCAAACTACATTCTGAACACCTCGGTCGATTACGGTTTCTCGGGTTGATTTGATTTTAAAAAGAAAAAGTTCCTACCCTATTTTTTTCAAGGATGAAACCTGAGACACACGTTTTTTTAAGCCTACATGTATATGTTCTGGTTTCTTTGGAGGGGGGTCTTTCTTGTTTTTAGTGTGGTTTTGGGGGGTTTAGGGGGAGGGGGAGGAGTTCTCATTCATAAAAAAAATATATATATATATTCATTTATAAATGACAAAATGTTCTTTTGTCTTTATAATGCTGTTAATTGTTGATATACGGGTACATATGAAGAATTCAGGAGCAAAACGCGATATAAACCATTTTCTTTTTCTTTTTTTCGTTAAAGCCATTATTGTATGTCAGTAAGGGCTAAACGCGATTGATCCTTATGAAATTGTATTGGGTAAATCCTGGGGGGGGTTTTCATCAAAACGCGATATACGCCAATTAAAAAAGTAATTTTTACTGGAAATGAAAAATGGATATATCACGTTTTGCGCCTAAACTCTTCATATTTATGTAAAGTGGATTATTTTTATAGGTGGTATTAGTGGAAACAATTATTTAAAAATTGTCATTCGCAACTTTATTCTAAACCGATGGAAACAGTTTTTCTAAACATACCATCAAGTATGCTTAATGAGACTACTTGTATCTGTTGTGTAAATTGGCAAATTAAAGATCGCAGTATGCACAATGTACATTAAAAAGTTAATTATTTTAATTTACTGGGTATTTTCCTTTTATCAACAATAAAATTGGGCAAGTGAATTTTTCACCATGGCAAGAGAATTTTTAAATCCACTGGCCCCATGACAAGTGAATTTAAAAATATTCTAGGACCTCTGGACAACCTCTCAAAAGACTAGTTCAGAGAGCGGCCCACTGACATTGACATCTGCTTCCATCCCAGTAGTCTGGTGTTGAAGGGTCTGACCCCAAACAAAAATGGTATAGAAATTATTTTGATATCATTCAAAGCATATTTTTTGGTAGAACATATTCAAAATCTGCTAAAATCTGCTTTTGGGAATTCTTTTTGAAGCGATTGAATTGTTTGCCACATATAGTACTATCCCAGTGTGACTGTGTATACTATCAAGGATCCCTGTGTCATTGTGTATACTATCAAGGATCCCAGTGTAAATGTGTATACTATCAAGGATCCCAGTGTAACTGTGTATACTATCAAGGATCCCAGTGTCATTGTGTGTATACTATCAAGGATCCCAGTGTCACTGTATACTATCAAGAATACCAGTGTAACTGTGTATACTATCAAGGATCCCAGTGTGACTGTGTGTGTACTATCAAGGATCCCAGTGTGACTGTGTACTATCAAGGATCCCAGTGTGACTGTGTATACTATCAAGGATCCCAGTGTCATTGTGTATACTATCAAGGATCCCAGTGTCACTGTGTATACGATCTTACTAACGTGACCAGCGATGAAGTTGGACGTTATTTCGTGCGCTCTCGACCTACATCCCCACCTGGGGGGATTGATCGCTAGTTATGGATCACTGTTAGAGTACCGCGTCGCGTACACCGGGTCACGGGCAACCGTGACCTTGGTGTATGGCGACGCGGCTACAGCCAAGAGGAAGGGAACTAGAAACAGGAAACGTGCGCCAGGGGCAGCTCAGGCGGGGACAAAGCTGGCGGCTCAACCGCCAGTGGCGGTCCCATCTGCGTCGCCGCCCCCACCACGACCAAACCGGACAGATCGACGGGAGGCGACTCGCCAACCAGCCGGACCGACTGTTCAGATGCGGGAAGTGGAGCAGCCAACCAGTGCACCGCGACCAGCGTCACCTGTTCCCGCTCGTCGTTCGTCTGTGTCGAGACCCCCACCCACGGGGGACCCCGCAACGGCGACTCTGGATGTTGGGGCTGTTAAGAGGAAGGCCGTGACACACACACACACACACACACCCCCCCCCCCCCCCCCCGGGGGGACCAACCAGCCAAGACGCGGCCTTCTACTTCCTCTTCGGGTGACTGGAGAGTGGCAGCGCGGAAGATCAAAGGCCAGTACTCTAAGTACTTGGTGGGAGACGTCACGGACCCCGACAGACTGCCAGGCGGGGTCTACGAGGAAAACTTCAAGACGTTTCCTGATGGCCACCAGGTTGCCATCCACACGGTCAAACTACGGGGAGTGGAAGCTATGGTAGTGACGTCGCGCCGGGATGATCTTTACCGACAGGGATTCCTCAGCCATGACATGGATAACAACACCATCCACAGAATCATGAAGATCGTCACCGGCACCCAGTACCCACAGATGGTCCACTGCCTTAGCACCCACAGCTACAGGAGACTGGTGCCTCACTTTGAGGAGAGGAACATCACCTCCCCGTAGATGCTGTGCACCCAAACGGCCTTAACGAGGCCACTCGCGTGGACATATTGATCAGACTTTAAACTTTTAGATCTGCATTCAAAATTGTATGTCGAAATTACTTCTTTCTTTTTTTTAATATTATTAAATAGTCCGATCCTCTCTTCTTTCTCTTATTTAATTTTGGACTGTCCTTCTAAAATGCTCCAAATTATATAAATATTCGGCCGAGCAGTCAATTCTTTTTTATTTTTGGCTTGTAACCTTTTTATTTTTTTTATTTTATCTATCAACTTCTTTACTAATTGCTATTTTCAAAATTCTGCCCAGTTTCAACCCCCCCCCCCCCCATCCCGAGTCAGGCCACCTATCTTATCGGATGGGCGTGTTCGAAACCCTAGTGGTATAGGGGCACGTTAAACTAGTTATCATCATATCACTGTGTATACTATCAAGGATCCCAGTGTGACTGTGTACACTATCAAGGATCCCAGTGTCACTGTGTCACTATCAAGGATCCCAGTGTAATTGTGTATACTATCAAGGATCCCAGTGTCACTGTATACTATCAAGGATCCCAGTGTAACTGTGTATACTATCAAGGATCCCAGTGTAACTGTGTATACTATCAAGGATCCCAGTGTAACTGTGTATACTATCAAGGATCCCAGTGTAACTGTGTATACTATCACGGATTCCAGTGTAACTGTGTATACTATCAAGGGCGTTGCTCAGTCTTAGGAGACTACCAGCTTCAATGAACACAAAAAAAGTAAAGTTTGTTTTATTAACAATGCCACTAGAGCACATTGATTTTTTATCTTATCATCGGCTATTGGACGTCAAACATATGGTCATTCTGAAACAGGTTTTTTACAGGAAACCCTCTTTCGCCACATAGGCTACTCTTTTATGACAGGCAGCAAGGGATCATTTATTTGCACTTCTCACAGGCAGGACAGCACAAACCATGGCCTTTGTTGAACCAGTTATGGATCACTGGTCGGTGCAAGTGGTTTACACCTGCCCAATGAGCCTTGCAGAGCACTCACTCATGGTTTGGTGTCTGTATCTGGATTAAAAATCCCATGCCTCGACTGGGATCCGAACCCAGTACCTACCAGCCTGTAGACTGATGGCCTAACCACGACACCACTGAGACCGGTCCAGTGAATACAAAGTGGAACTCCATAAAGTAGTTGGAATCATGATAGTAATAATTATCCGTGTAGAAAAATAGTTCAATTTTTTTATGTTTTCCCGATTATTTTCAGGAGCGGATATATGGTTTATGGAAAGGGTGACCGGGCATGAAATGGAATACTGGTACTAAATATGAACGAGAGACAATGTTGTTAAAGTTCAATTCATCATCAATGGGGTCAACGGGCATCACCTGACCACAGGGTCAGATCCAGGAAATAGTTGGGAGGAGGGCTCAGGGAATAAGGGCATATGGATCAACACATAAGGTAGTACCCGAACTTTTGATAGAGAAGTGAACACCACAAGTCCTGTGATTGGTTATAAATGTGAGTGTGTTGGTTGTAAAAAATAATAGTTTTATCTGGGTTAAAAAAAAAAGCAATTTTATTTCATCTAGTACCAATGTGTCAAGTAGACTTGTGCTTGAAACATGTATGGGGTACCTGTAAAAAAAAGTACTCGAATTTTGTGCGGAACTAGGGTAGTCATAGACGCTACCCGTTATCTCAGAAACGAGCAGCTTGACCCCCATTTTTTTCTGATTCACTTTAAGTGTGAGGGGTGGTAGTATTTATATCCGTGGCGTTTATGTCGGTTGATACGTTGCAGGTAGGAGTTTTAGCCACATATGTTACTATTGTCGTCTATGGGATTTGATTTGGTAGTATACACCCATAAAAGTGCAAACCTGATGATGATTTTTTTTTTTGAGCCAAACAAAATGACACATGAATATATTTAGGGGAACGGGTCGCCTGCTCCTCCACCCCCCACCCCCAACCTCTACGCCAGACCTAACTAAATCCACCCTTAATTTATGCAGATTGGAATCTTAAGCACAAGTCTTAAAAGCTGGGCGTTTAGCATTATAATGCGTTAATACTAGTATATGGCTCAATGTATATAGAAAATAACTGATTTATATCGTTAAAATAGCTTACTTTACCAGGCGCGGATTCCGGGGTGTATCCTATCCCTGACCTTCAAAGTGCTACAAACATTAATGGATGAACACAATGAAGTAATTTCCTTTTAGTGGGTGCAGATACATGTATACTATATTTGTCGGCTAGACATTTTTGAGGGAGAATGTTAACAGGTGCGGGATTTGGGCAGGGGGTAAACAAATTATTATATACTTTAGACAAGAAGACTTCTTTAAAGGAGTGAACAATTAAGGCATTTGGCCTGGTATGCATATTCAATGATATATAATGCACATTATTGCTTAATATCAACAAGTATAACTTATACTTGATTAATAAAATGGTTAAATGTGACGGCTATTATATATATAAAGGGCGCAGCCATTTTGTACCACCCTAGTGAAAACGCCCGCTGGCGAGCTGGTGGTTACATAATACCTAACGTGTCACATCAGGAATTAGTCTTCGAACTGAAGAAACAAAACATAACTGAATTTTGCGGATGCATCACAATGTTCTCAGCAACTTCTGTAATAATAGCCATCCCAGTAAGCCAGTAACAATTATATATTATATTTCAATACAAAATAAACCACCATTGTCAAAGTGTTGAAATAACTATTATGTTTTGTACATAAATTAACCCATGTACTGAAATAATAATCGGAGTGTTTTCTTAGTTAATTGGTCTTTTCTTTCCGTGGCCTGTACCTGTGGTTCCTGATTGGCAGGTTTATATTTAGACGGACACTGTGTCTAGACACACTAAAAAGACGTGTCTCTTTTATTAAGATCACAGGGTATTGTGTTATAACCGCACGGATACCCCTCTATTCGTAATGGACATTACCAGCCACCCTGCGTTACTACTGCAAGTAATTCTGTAAAACCATTAAGTAGACTTTCAAATCTAAAATGACAAAAACTTACCAATTACTTCATCCTAAAGAAAAGAAAAGTATCACTTGGGTATCTTGAGTGGTCGTTTTTGCTCGAAAGTACCCTAACAATAGGCTTAATAATATGTTGTTATTTTCTTTGGATTTAAAAAAAAAGATAAATACTACAACTTCATTTCGTTCTATTGATGCAAATTGAAATATATTTAGTTAAATAGTTTATTATACAATCGAGACATTTATGTTGTTTTACAAGTCAGGTTGATGAAAGCGAAGCGCCTTGTCGTAAATTAGAGCGTTTATTTACATTGTGTATAGAGGAGATGGATGGAGCTGACGTCACTTCGCCCCAAGCTATACCACCGGACATCTCAAAAACAAAACAAAAAATATAAACACTTATAAAACAAATTCCCCAAAACCGATTTAAGCGGATTTTTGATATATTGTTCTACATCATTTTTTCCCAGGTTTCACCACTTTTTTACCTTCACAGTCCAAACCATAGCAAAACAAGCCCTGGGCCCCATTCCACTAAGTGATCTTAGAACTACTAATGCTGTAAATACCTACCACCGCTACCTTAATTTTGTTCTACGATTGCCATCCCATTCCACAATGTGGCATAGCTTACTATCATTGTAAATTACTGTGGAAATTTACAACAGGTACGAGGCAGTTGAAAGCCACTATAACATAGCTGTCAAATAGTTTGTTCTACAATTGCCATCCCGTTCCACAACGTGGCATAGCTTACTATCATTGTAAATTACTGTGGAAATTTACAACAGATACGAGGCAGTTGACAGCCACTATAACATAGTTGTCAAATAGCAGTTAGATGATGATTTGATCATTTTCTAAGAAGGATACTTTTGTGTAAAAATTGATTTAATATACACCAAATACCTTTTATGAAACTCGGCATTCGACGAAAAACAGTCTATGCCATATGACCTTCACGCAAAAATAGGGGAGATAACTCATGTCTTATACATTTGGTAATTATAGCTTAGCAAATAAACGGACAAAGTTATACCAATGAATACATCCAAGATGTTCCGAAAGAATATTTTCGTCATTAAATGGGCACTTACGTATACCGTAACGTAGCCTTGTGGAATGGCTGTAAAGTTACAGCGCCATTTGTAAAACTCATTACAATTAACCTTACCTACAATTCTGGAATGGGGCCCTGGATGAGAAAGAAAGGTTGCTCCAACCAGGACTTCTAGATTATGGTAGCCCCACTCCCATGGCTAGTGATATTCAATGTTGGGCTAGTAAATAACTACTATTGCCATGCCAGACAGGACTTCTAGATGATGGTAGCCCCACTCCCATGGCTAGTGATATTCAGTGTTGGGCTAGTAAATAACTACTATTGCCATGCCAGACACGGCTTCTAATGTTGGGCTAGTAAATAATGCCATGCCAGACAGGACTTCTAGATTATGGTAGCCCCACTCCCATGGCTAGTGATATTCAGTGTTGGGCTAGTAAATAACTACTATTGCCATGCCAGACAGGACTTCTAGATTATGGTAGCCCCACTCCCATGGCTAGTGATATTCAGTGTTGGGCTAGTAAACAACTACTGTTGCCATGCCAGACAGGACTTCTAGATTATGGTAGCCCCACTCCCATGGCTAGTGATATTCAGTGTTGGGCTAGTAAATAACTACTACTGCCATGCCAGACAGGGCTTCTAGATTATGGTAGCCCCACTCCCATGGCTAGTGATATTCAGTGTTGGGCTAGTAAATAACTACTGTTGCCATGCCAGACAGGACTTCTAGATTATGGTAGCCCCACTCCCATGGCTAGTGATATTCAATGTTGGGCTAGTAAATAACTACTACTGCCATGCCAGACAGGACTTCTAGATTATGGTAGCCCCACTCCCATGGCTAGTGATATTCAATGTTGGGCTAGTAAATAACTACTACTGCCATGCCAGACAGGGCTTCTAGATTATGGTAGCCCCACTCCCATGGCTAGTGATATTCAATGTTGGGCTAGTAAATAACTACTACTGCCATGCCAGACAGGGCTTCTAGATTATGGTAGCCCCACTCCCATGGCTAGTGATATTCAATGTTGGGCTAGTAAATAACTACTACTGCCATGCCAGACAGGACTTCTAGATTATGGTAGCCCCACTCCCATGGCTAGTGATATTCAATGTTGGGCTAGTAAATAACTACTGTTGCCATGCCAGACAGGGCTTCTAGATTATGGTAGCCCCACTCCCATGGCTAGTGATATTCAATGTTGGGCTAGTAAATAACTACTACTGCCATGCCAGACAGGGCTTCTAGATTATGGTAGCCCCACTCCCATGGCTAGTGATATTCAATGTTGGGCTAGTAAATAACTACTACTGCCATGCCAGACAGGGCTTCTAGATTATGGTAGCCCCACTCCCATGGCTAGTGATATTCAATGTTGGGCTAGTAAATAACTACTACTGCCATGCCAGACAGGGCTTCTAGATTATGGTAGCCCCACTCCCATGGCTAGTGATATTCAATGTTGGGCTAGTAAATAACTACTACTGCCATGCCAGACAGGGCTTCTAGATTATGGTAGCCCCACTCCCATGGCTAGTGATATTCAATGTTGGGCTAGTAAATAACTACTACTGCCATGCCAGACAGGGCTTCTAGATTATGGTAGCCCCACTCCCATGGCTAGTGATATTCAATGTTGGGCTAGTAAATAACTACTACTGCCATGCCAGACAGGACTTCTAGATTATGGTAGCCCCACTCCCATGGCTAGTGATATTCAATGTTGGGCTAGTAAATAACTACTACTGCCATGCCAGACAGGACTTCTAGATTATGGTAGCCCCACTCCCATGGCTAGTGATATTCAATGTTGGGCTAGTAAATAACTACTACTGCCATGCCAGACAGGGCTTCTAGATTATGGTAGCCCCACTCCCATGGCTAGTGATATTCAATGTTGGGCTAGTAAATAACTACTACTGCCATGCCAGACAGGGCTTCTAGATTATGGTAGCCCCACTCCCATGGCTAGTGATATTCAATGTTGGGCTAGTAAATAACTACTATTGCCATGCCAGACAGGACTTCTAGATTATGGTAGCCCCACTCCCATGGCTAGTGATATTCAATGTTGGGCTAGTAAATAACTACTACTGCCATGCCAGACAGGGCTTCTAGATTATGGTAGCCCCACTCCCATGGCTAGTGATATTCAATGTTGGGCTAGTAAATAACTACTACTGCCATGCCAGACAGGACTTCTAGATTATGGTAGCCCCACTCCCATGGCTAGTGATATTCAATGTTGGGCTAGTAAATAACTACTACTGCCATGCCAGACAGGGCTTCTAGATTATGGTAGCCCCACTCCCATGGCTAGTGATATTCAATGTTGGGCTAGTAAATAACTACTACTGCCATGCCAGACAGGGCTTCTAGATTATGGTAGCCCCACTCCCATGGCTAGTGATATTCAATGTTGGGCTAGTAAATAACTACTACTGCCATGCCAGACAGGGCTTCTAGATTATGGTAGCCCCACTCCCATGGCTAGTGATATTCAATGTTGGGCTAGTAAATAACTACTACTGCCATGCCAGACAGGGCTTCTAGATTATGGTAGCCCCACTCCCATGGCTAGTGATATTCAATGTTGGGCTAGTAAATAACTACTACTGCCATGCCAGACAGGGCTTCTAGATTATGGTAGCCCCACTCCCATGGCTAGTGATATTCAATGTTGGGCTAGTAAATAACTACTACTGCCATGCCAGACAGGGCTTCTAGATTATGGTAGCCCCACTCCCATGGCTAGTGATATTCAATGTTGGGCTAGTAAATAACTACTACTGCCATGCCAGACAGGGCTTCTAGATTATGGTAGCCCCACTCCCATGGCTAGTGATATTCAATGTTGGGCTAGTAAATAACTACTACTGCCATGCCAGACAGGGCTTCTAGATTATGGTAGCCCCACTCCCATGGCTAGTGATATTCAATGTTGGGCTAGTAAATAACTACTACTGCCATGCCAGACAGGGCTTCTAGATTATGGTAGCCCCACTCCCATGGCTAGTGATATTCAATGTTGGGCTAGTAAATAACTACTACTGCCATGCCAGACAGGGCTTCTAGATTATGGTAGCCCCACTCCCATGGCTAGTGATATTCAATGTTGGGCTAGTAAATAACTACTACTGCCATGCCAGACAGGGCTTCTAGATTATGGTAGCCCCACTCCCATGGCTAGTGATATTCAATGTTGGGCTAGTAAATAACTACTACTGCCATGCCAGACAGGGCTTCTAGATTATGGTAGCCCCACTCCCATGGCTAGTGATATTCAATGTTGGGCTAGTAAATAACTACTACTGCCATGCCAGACAGGACTTCTAGATTATGGTAGCCCCACTCCCATGGCTAGTGATATTCAATGTTGGGCTAGTAAATAACTACTACTGCCATGCCAGACAGGGCTTCTAGATTATGGTAGCCCCACTCCCATGGCTAGTGATATTCAATGTTGGGCTAGTAAATAACTACTACTGCCATGCCAGACAGGGCTTCTAGATTATGGTAGCCCCACTCCCATGGCTAGTGATATTCAATGTTGGGCTAGTAAATAACTACTACTGCCATGCCAGACAGGGCTTCTAGATTATGGTAGCCCCACTCCCATGGCTAGTGATATTCAATGTTGGGCTAGTAAATAACTACTACTGCCATGCCAGACAGGACTTCTAGATTATGGTAGCCCCACTCCCATGGCTAGTGATATTCAATGTTGGGCTAGTAAATAACTACTACTGCCATGCCAGACAGGGCTTCTAGATTATGGTAGCCCCACTCCCATGGCTAGTGATATTCAATGTTGGGCTAGTAAATAACTACTACTGCCATGCCAGACAGGGCTTCTAGATTATGGTAGCCCCACTCCCATGGCTAGTGATATTCAATGTTGGGCTAGTAAATAACTACTACTGCCATGCCAGACAGGGCTTCTAGATTATGGTAGCCCCACTCCCATGGCTAGTGATATTCAATGTTGGGCTAGTAAATAACTACTACTGCCATGCCAGACAGGGCTTCTAGATTATGGTAGCCCCACTCCCATGGCTAGTGATATTCAATGTTGGGCTAGTAAATAACTACTACTGCCATGCCAGACAGGGCTTCTAGATTATGGTAGCCCCACTCCCATGGCTAGTGATATTCAATGTTGGGCTAGTAAATAACTACTACTGCCATGCCAGACAGGGCTTCTAGATTATGGTAGCCCCACTCCCATGGCTAGTGATATTCAATGTTGGGCTAGTAAATAACTACTACTGCCATGCCAGACAGGGCTTCTAGATTATGGTAGCCCCACTCCCATGGCTAGTGATATTCAATGTTGGGCTAGTAAATAACTACTACTGCCATGCCAGACAGGACTTCTAGATTATGGTAGCCCCACTCCCATGGCTAGTGATATTCAATGTTGGGCTAGTAAATAACTACTACTGCCATGCCAGACAGGGCTTCTAGATTATGGTAGCCCCACTCCCATGGCTAGTGATATTCAATGTTGGGCTAGTAAATAACTACTACTGCCATGCCAGACAGGGCTTCTAGATTATGGTAGCCCCACTCCCATGGCTAGTGATATTCAATGTTGGGCTAGTAAATAACTACTACTGCCATGCCAGACAGGGCTTCTAGATTATGGTAGCCCCACTCCCATGGCTAGTGATATTCAATGTTGGGCTAGTAAATAACTACTACTGCCATGCCAGACAGGACTTCTAGATTATGGTAGCCCCACTCCCATGGCTAGTGATATTCAATGTTGGGCTAGTAAATAACTACTACTGCCATGCCAGACAGGACTTCTAGATTATGGTAGCCCCACTCCCATGGCTAGTGATATTCAATGTTGGGCTAGTAAATAACTACTACTGCCATGCCAGACAGGGCTTCTAGATTATGGTAGCCCCACTCCCATGGCTAGTGATATTCAATGTTGGGCTAGTAAATAACTACTACTGCCATGCCAGACAGGGCTTCTAGATTATGGTAGCCCCACTCCCATGGCTAGTGATATTCAATGTTGGGCTAGTAAATAACTACTACTGCCATGCCAGACAGGGCTTCTAGATTATGGTAGCCCCACTCCCATGGCTAGTGATATTCAATGTTGGGCTAGTAAATAACTACTACTGCCATGCCAGACAGGGCTTCTAGATTATGGTAGCCCCACTCCCATGGCTAGTGATATTCAATGTTGGGCTAGTAAATAACTACTACTGCCATGCCAGACAGGGCTTCTAGATTATGGTAGCCCCACTCCCATGGCTAGTGATATTCAATGTTGGGCTAGTAAATAACTACTACTGCCATGCCAGACAGGGCTTCTAGATTATGGTAGCCCCACTCCCATGGCTAGTGATATTCAATGTTGGGCTAGTAAATAACTACTACTGCCATGCCAGACAGGGCTTCTAGATTATGGTAGCCCCACTCCCATGGCTAGTGATATTCAATGTTGGGCTAGTAAATAACTACTACTGCCATGCCAGACAGGGCTTCTAGATTATGGTAGCCCCACTCCCATGGCTAGTGATATTCAATTTTGATGCTAGTATATAATACTTTTGCCATGCCAGATATACCTGTGCACACTTGTCAGACTTGGTCTTGAACAAAATCGAGGATCATCTAGTAATTGCATCCTTCCTCTGGCAAAACACCAGCCAAAGAGTGGACCTCAACAGTTACTGACCCTGGTGCTGACACGTCCTCCTCTTACAAAACACCAGCCAAACAGTGGACCTCAACAGTTACTGACCCTGGTGCTGACACGTCCTCCTCTTACAAAACACCAGCCAAAGAGTGGACCTCGACAGTTACTGACACTGGTGCTGACACGTCATCCTCTTATGAAACACCTGTTTATATGTTTAAAGAATTTACAGTGGCCACTTAACACAGGCACTTTAGCAATTTGGGGGTCCAGTTTAAGTGGCCGCTGGGTGTAGGATAGATCACTGCTTACTGTGAGTGCATATACATTAAAAATCCGCTAGAACAGGTTTGCCTTTACTATTTTATAATTTCGACATAAAAAATGCACTCGTCATAGTCTAGTTCCCCACCCTTGCACAATTTCCAGCACATTCACCTGACAATACACTTCAACAATCAGTAGCACGTTTAGGCGAACTATTAGTGCCAGACACGGGTGTTGTCTGAGCTAGACCGTCTATCTGTGAGTCTGTCGCATGATTTTGTGGCACCAGTCTCTTTTCAAACTCTCAGACACTTCACACTTAATTATTATCTATGAATAGGTATCCCTCAAGTTATTCACCATTCATCCATGATTGGGTACATTGCAAGTGATGACTATTTTTGAAAAGGCGACAGACTTCGCCTTACAGTGACTATCACAGCAACGTCAGGCTGGTCAGAGCGAAGTTTGGGCTCACTTCGCTCGGTCGCGTGAGCCCTGCATCTTGGAATTCATCCAGACATCATATCGCATCAAACTGCCTGATGTATTGTAAAGGGTAATAATTTTTATAACTGTTTGTCAATTTTCACCAATATAAGAAGACCAGACATCATATCGCATCAAACTGCCAGATGTATTGTAAAGGGTAATAATTTTTATAACTGTTTGTCAATTTTCACCAATATAAGAAGACCATGCAGACATCATATCGCATCAAACTGCCAGATGTATTGTAAAGGGTAATAATGTTTATAACTGTTTGTCAATTTTCACCAATATAAGAAGACCAGACATCATATCGCATCAAACTGCCAGATGTATTGTAAAGGGTAATAATGTTTATAACTGTTTGTCAATTTTCACCAATATAAGAAGACCATGCAGACATCATATCGCATCAAACTGCCAGATGTATTGTAAAGGGTAATAATTTTTATAACTGTTTGTCAATTTTCACCAATATAAGAAGACCAGACATCATATCGCATCAAACTGCCAGATGTATTGTAAAGGGTAATAATGTTTATAACTGTTTGTCAATTTTCACCACCATAAGAAGACCAGACATCATATCGCATCAAACTGCCAGATGTATTGTAAAGGGTAATAATGTTTATAACTGTTTGTCAATTTTCACCAATATAAGAAGACCAGACATCATATCGCATCAAACTGCCAGATGTATTGTAAAGGGTAATAATGTTTATAACTGTTTGTCAATTTTCACCAATATAAGAAGACCAGACATCATATCGCATCAAACTGCCAGATGTATTGTAAAGGGTAATAATGTTTATAACTGTTTGTCAATTTTCACCAATATAAGAAGACCAGACATCATATCGCATCAAACTGCCAGATGTATTGTAAAGGGTAATAATGTTTATAACTGTTTGTCAATTTTCACCAATATAAGAAGACCAGACATCATATCGCATCAAACTGCCAGATGTATTGTAAAGGGTAATAATGTTTATAACTGTTTGTCAATTTTCACCAATATAAGAAGACCAGACATCATATCGCATCAAACTGCCAGATGTATTGTAAAGGGTAATAATTTTTATAACTGTTTGTCAATTTTCACCACCATAAGAAGACCAGACATCATATCGCATCAAACTGCCAGATGTATTGTAAAGGGTAATAATGTTTATAACTGTTTGTCAATTTTCACCACCATAAGAAGACCATGCAGACATCATATCGCATCAAACTGCCAGATGTATTGTAAAGGGTAATAATGTTTATAACTGTTTGTCAATTTTCACCACCATAAGAAGACCATGCAGACATCATATCGCATCAAACTGCCAGATGTATTGTAAAGGGTAATAATGTTTATAACTGTTTGTCAATTTTCACCACCATAAGAAGACCATGCAGACATCATATCGCATCAAACTGCCAGATGTATTGTAAAGGGTAATAATGTTTATAACTGTTTGTCAATTTTCACCACCATAAGAAGACCATGCAGACATCATATCGCATCAAACTGCCAGATGTATTGTAAAGGGTAATAATGTTTATAACTGTTTGTCAATTTTCACCACCATAAGAAGACCATGCAGACATCATATCGCATCAAACTGCCAGATGTATTGTAAAGGGTAATAATGTTTATAACTGTTTGTCAATTTTCACCACCATAAGAAGACCATGCAGACATCATATCGCATCAAACTGCCAGATGTATTGTAAAGGGTAATAATGTTTATAACTGTTTGTCAATTTTCACCACCATAAGAAGACCAGACATCATATCGCATCAAACTGCCAGATGTATTGTAAAGGGTAATAATGTTTATAACTGTTTGTCAATTTTCACCACCATAAGAAGACCAGACATCATATCGCATCAAACTGCCAGATGTATTGTAAAGGGTAATAATGTTTATAACTGTTTGTCAATTTTCACCACCATAAGAAGACCAGACATCATATCGCATCAAACTGCCAGATGTATTGTAAAGGGTAATAATGTTTATAACTGTTTGTCAATTTTCACCACCATAAGAAGACCATGCAGACATCATATCGCATCAAACTGCCAGATGTATTGTAAAGGGTAATAATGTTTATAACTGTTTGTCAATTTTCACCACCATAAGAAGACCATGCAGACATCATATCGCATCAAACTGCCAGATGTATTGTAAAGGGTAATAATGTTTATAACTGTTTGTCAATTTTCACCACCATAAGAAGACCATGCAGACATCATATCGCATCAAACTGCCAGATGTATTGTAAAGGGTAATAATGTTTATAACTGTTTGTCAATTTTCACCACCATAAGAAGACCATGCAGACATCATATCGCATCAAACTGCCAGATGTATTGTAAAGGGTAATAATGTTTATAACTGTTTGTCAATTTTCACCACCATAAGAAGACCATGCAGACATCATATCGCATCAAACTGCCAGATGTATTGTAAAGGGTAATAATGTTTATAACTGTTTGTCAATTTTCACCACCATAAGAAGACCATGCAGACATCATATCGCATCAAACTGCCAGATGTATTGTAAAGGGTAATAATGTTTATAACTGTTTGTCAATTTTCACCACCATAAGAAGACCAGACATCATATCGCATCAAACTGCCAGATGTATTGTAAAGGGTAATAATGTTTATAACTGTTTGTCAATTTTCACCACCATAAGAAGACCAGACATCATATCGCATCAAACTGCCAGATGTATTGTAAAGGGTAATAATGTTTATAACTGTTTGTCAATTTTCACCACCATAAGAAGACCAGACATCATATCGCATCAAACTGCCAGATGTATTGTAAAGGGTAATAATGTTTATAACTGTTTGTCAATTTTCACCACCATAAGAAGACCAGACATCATATCGCATCAAACTGCCAGATGTATTGTAAAGGGTAATAATTTTTATAACTGTTTGTCAATTTTCACCACCATAAGAAGACCAGACATCATATCGCATCAAACTGCCAGATGTATTGTAAAGGGTAATAATTTTTATAACTGTTTGTCAATTTTCACCACCATAAGAAGACCAGACATCATATCGCATCAAACTGCCAGATGTATTGTAAAGGGTAATAATGTTTATAACTGTTTGTCAATTTTCACCACCATAAGAAGACCAGACATCATATCGCATCAAACTGCCAGATGTATTGTAAAGGGTAATAATTTTTATAACTGTTTGTCAATTTTCACCACCATAAGAAGACCAGACATCATATCGCATCAAACTGCCAGATGTATTGTAAAGGGTAATAATTTTTATAACTGTTTGTCAATTTTCACCACCATAAGAAGACCAGACATCATATCGCATCAAACTGCCAGATGTATTGTAAAGGGTAATAATTTTTATAACTGTTTGTCAATTTTCACCACCATAAGAAGACCAGACATCATATCGCATCAAACTGCCAGATGTATTGTAAAGGGTAATAATTTTTATAACTGTTTGTCAATTTTCACCACCATAAGAAGACCAGACATCATATCGCATCAAACTGCCAGATGTATTGTAAAGGGTAATAAGGTTGATAACTGTTTGTCAATTTTCACCACCATAAGAAGACCAGACATCATATCGCATCAAACTGCCAGATGTATTGTAAAAATTCAGACTAAATTATTAGCAATTTTCACCACCATAAGAAGACCAGACATCATATCGCATCAAACTGCCAGATGTATTGTAAAGGGTAATAATGTTTATAACTGTTTGTCAATTTTCACCACCATAAGAAGACCAGACATCATATCGCATCAAACTGCCAGATGTATTGTAAAGGGTAATAATGTTTATAACTGTTTGTCAATTTTCACCACCATAAGAAGACCAGACATCATATCGCATCAAACTGCCAGATGTATTGTAAAGGGTAATAATTTTTATAACTGTTTGTCAATTTTCACCACCATAAGAAGACCAGACATCATATCGCATCAAACTGCCAGATGTATTGTAAAGGGTAATAATGTTATAACTGTTTGTCAATTTTCACCACCATAAGAAGACCAGACATCATATCGCATCAAACTGCCAGATGTATTGTAAAGGGTAATAAATTTATAACTGTTTGTCAAATTTCACCACCATAAGAAGACCAGACATCATATCGCATCAAACTGCCAGATGTATTGTAAAGGGTAATAATGTTTATAACTGTTTGTCAATTTTCACCACCATAAGAAGACCAGACATCATATCGCATCAAACTGCCAGATGTATTGTAAAGGGTAATAATGTTTAAACTGTTTGTCAATTTTCACCACCATAAGAAGACCAGACATCATATCGCATCAAACTGCCAGATGTATTGTAAAGGGTAATAATTTTTATAATGTTTGTCAATTTTCACACCATGACCAGATCATGATCGCATCAAACTGGTAGATGTATCGTACAAGGGTAATAATTTAGCTAATGTCAATCTCATCACCAAAGAGACCAGACATCATATCGCATCAAACTGCCAGATGTATTGTAAAGGGTAATAATTTATAACTGTTTGTCAATTTTCACCACCATAAGAAGACCAGACATCATATCG
Source organism: Gigantopelta aegis (assembly GCF_016097555.1). Lineage (NCBI taxonomy): Eukaryota > Metazoa > Mollusca > Gastropoda > Neomphalida > Peltospiridae > Gigantopelta > Gigantopelta aegis. The sequence goes on from NC_054710.1 coordinate 1,223,451, forward strand.
CATCAAACTGCCAGATGTATTGTAAAGGGTAATAATGTTTATAACTGTTTGTCAATTTTCACCACCATAAGAAGACCAGACATCATATCGCATCAAACTGCCAGATGTATTGTAAAGGGTAATAATGTTTATAACTGTTTGTCAATTTTCACCACCATAAGAAGACCAGACATCATATCGCATCAAACTGCCAGATGTATTGTAAAGGGTAATAATTTTTATAACTGATTGCAATTTTCACCACCATAAGAAGACCAGACATCATATCGCATCAAACTGCCAGATGTATTGTAAAGGGTAATAATGTTTATAACTGTTCACAATGTCAATCATGATGGAACCACGTACCTTCGTAAGGGAAGATTTACTAATGACATCATATCGATCATGATCAAACTGCCAGATGTATTGTAAAGGGTAATAATTTTTATAACTGTTTGTCAATTTTCACCACCATAAGAAGACCAGACATCATATCGCATCAAACTGCCAGATGTATTGTAAAGGGTAATAATTTAGCTAATGATTTATCACAAAGAAGCTGACATCATGATCAAAGGACAGTACCTTCGTACCAAGGGAATAATTTAGCTAATGATCTATCACAATGAAGACCTGATCATGATCAAACTGCCAGATGTATTGTAAAGGGTAATAATGTTTATAACTGTTTGTCAATTTTCACCACCATAAGAAGACCAGACATCATATCGCATCAAACTGCCAGATGTATTGTAAAGGGTAATAATGTTTATAACTGTTTGTCAATGATCATGACCATAAAGGACGTACCTTCATACCATCAAAAGATTTAGCTAATGATTGTAAAGGGTAATAATGTTTATAACTGTTTGTCAATTTTCACCACCATAAGCTAATGACCAGACATCATATCGCATCAAACTGCCAGATGTATTGTAAAGGGTAATAATTAGCTTATAACTGTTTGTCAATTTTCACCACCATAAGAAGACCAGACATCATATCGCATCAAACTGCCAGATGTATTGTAAAGGGTAATGATTTATAACTGTTTGTCAATTTTCACCACCATAAGAAGACCAGACATCATATCGCATCAAACTGCCAGATGTATTGTAAAGGGTAATAATGTTTATAACTGTTTGTCAATTTTCACCACCATAAGAAGACCAGACATCATATCGCATCAAACTGCCAGATGTATTGTAAAGGGTAATAATGTTATAACTGTTTGTCAATTTTCACCACCATAAGAAGACCAGACATCATATCGCATCAAACTGCCAGATGTATTGTAAAGGGTAATAATGTTTATAACTGTTTGTCAATTTTCACCACCATAAGAAGACCAGACTCTATCACAATATCTGATCATGATGGAAGGATGTACCTTCGTACAAGGGTAATAAGATATAGCTAATGATCTATCACACCATAAGAAGACCTGATCATGATGGAAGGATGTACCTTCGTACAAGGGAAAATTTAGCTAATGATCTATCACAATGACCTGATCATGATGGAAGGACGTACCTTCGTACAAGGGAAGATTTAGCTAATGATCTATCACAATGAGCTGATCATGATGGAAGGACGTACCTTCGTACAAAAGATGATTTAGCTAATGATCTATCACAATGAGCTGATCATGATGGAAGGACGGTACCTTCGTACAAGGGAAGATTTAGCTAATGATCTATCACAATGAGCTGATCATGATGGAAGGACGTACCTTCGTACAAGGGAAATTTAGCTAATGATCTATCACAATGAGCTGATCATGATGGAAGGACGTACCTTCGTACAAGGGAAGATTTAGCTAATGATCTATCACAATGAGCTGATCATGATGGAAGGACGTACCTTCGTACAAGGGAAGATTTAGCTAATGATCTATCACAATGAGCTGATCATGATGGAAGGACGGTACCTTCGTACAAGGGAAGATTTAGCTAATGATCTATCACAATGAGCTGATCATGATGGAAGGACGTACCTTCGTACAAGAGAAGATTTAGCTAATGATCTATCACAATGAGCTGATCATGATGGAAGGACGGTACCTTCGTACAAGGGAAGATTTAGCTAATGATCTATCACAATGAGCTGATCATGATGGAAGGACGTACCTTCGTACAAAGATTTAGCTAATGATCTTCACAATGAGCTGATCATGATGGAAGGACTATCGTACAATGATTTAGCTAATGATCTATCACAATGAGCTGATCATGATGGAAGGACGGTACCTTCGTACAAGGGAAGATTTAGCTAATGATCTATCACAATGAGCTGATCATGATGGAAGGACGTACCTTCGTACAAGGGAAGATTTAGCTAATGATCTATCACAATGAGCTGATCATGATGGAAGGACGGTACCTTCGTACAAGGGAAGATTTAGCTAATGATCTATCACAATGAGCTGATCATGATGGAAGGACGGTACCTTCGTACAAGGGAAGATTTAGCTAATGATCTATCACAATGAGCTGATCATGATGGAAGGACGGTACCTTCGTACAAGGGAAGATTTAGCTAATGATCTATCACAATGAGCTGATCATGATGGAAGGACGGTACCTTCGTACAAGGGAAGATTTAGCTAATGATCTATCACAATGAGCTGATCATGATGGAAGGACGGTACCTTCGTACAAGGGAAGATTTAGCTAATGATCTATCACAATGAGCTGATCATGATGGAAGGACGGTACCTTCGTACAAGGGAAGATTTAGCTAATGATCTATCACAATGAGCTGATCATGATGGAAGGACGGTACCTTCGTACAAGGGAAGATTTAGCTAATGATCTATCACAATGAGCTGATCATGATGGAAGGACGTACCTTCGTACAAGGGAAGATTTAGCTAATGATCTATCACAATGAGCTGATCATGATGGAAGGACGGTACCTTCGTACAAGGGAAGATTTAGCTAATGATCTATCACAATGAGCTGATCATGATGGAAGGACGGTACCTTCGTACAAGGGAAGATTTAGCTAATGATCTATCACAATGAGCTGATCATGATGGAAGGACGGTACCTTCGTACAAGGGAAGATTTAGCTAATGATCTATCACAATGAGCTGATCATGATGGAAGGACGTACCTTCGTACAAGGGAACATTTAGCTAATGATCTATCACAATGAGCTGATCATGATGGAAGGACGGTACCTTCGTACAAGGGAAGATTTAGCTAATGATCTATCACAATGAGCTGATCATGATGGAAGGACGTACCTTCGTACAAGGGAAGATTTAGCTAATGATCTATCACAATGAGCTGATCATGATGGAAGGACGGTACCTTCGTACAAGGGAAGATTTAGCTAATGATCTATCACAATGAGCTGATCATGATGGAAGGACGGTACCTTCGTACAAGAGATGATTTAGCTAATGATCTATCACAATGAGCTGATCATGATGGAAGGACGTACCTTCGTACAAGGGAAGATTTAGCTAATGATCTATCACAATGAGCTGATCATGATGGAAGGACGTACCTTCGTACAAGGGAAGATTTAGCTAATGATCTATCACAATGAGCTGATCATGATGGAAGGACGTACCTTCGTACAAGGGAAGATTTAGCTAATGATCTATCACAATGAGCTGATCATGATGGAAGGACGGTACCTTCGTACAAGGGAAGATTTAGCTAATGATCTATCACAATGAGCT
>NC_054710.1:1227326-1229826 GCF_016097555.1 Gigantopelta aegis
TGGGAGTGGGGAGAGCGGGGTTTTAGGTCTGTAGAAACTGGAGGTGGGGAGAGCTGGGTTTTAGGTCTAGGAACTGGAGGGGGGAGTGGGGAGAGATTGGTTTTAGGTCTGTAGGAACTGGAGGTGGGGAGAGATGGGTTTTAGGTCTAGGAACTGGAGGGGGGAGTGGGGAGAGATTGGTTTTAGGTTTGTAGGAACTGGAGGTGGGGAGAGATGGGTTTCAGGTCTGTAGGAACTGGAGGTGGGGGGATTGGGGAGAGATGGGTTTTAGGTCTGGGAGTGGGGAGAGATGGGTTTTAGGTTTGTAGAAACTATAGGGGGGTGGGAGTGGGGAGAGATGGGTTTTAGGTTTGTAGGAACTGGAGGTGGGGAGAGATGGGTTTTAGGTCTGGAAATGGGGGAGTGGGGAGAGATGGGTTTTAGGTTTGTAGAAACGAGATAGGGGTGGGAGTGGGGAGAGTTTGGTTTTAGGTTTGTAGGAACTGGAGGTGGATGGAGGTGTGCTCATACCTTTAGAACGAAAGTGTTGGTTTTTTGTTTGTAGTTTTTCTACTCTATATAAATAAAGATAAATACCTGGCTTGTGCCGCCTCTCACTAGAGGTTGTGCACCGAATGTCCCCCCCCCCCCCACCCCGCCCCCTCACAGTTTTAACTGATTATGAATAGAAGGGATGTGTGCTACAGGAAATGTAAAATAAAAGAAAGAAAAATAAGTCTGATGTAACAAGATAATGAAGATTTTGTCTTTTTCAGTGTAATAGTTAAACCCTGTTTACCTGTTTATATATCCCCTTTCAACAGGTCTTCCCTCCCCCACCTCTCTCCCAATCCTCTCTCTCTCTCTCGGGGCTCTTCATCTCTCCCTCCTCTCTCTCAGCCTCTCTCTCTCTCTCTCTCTCTCTCTCTCTCTCTCTCTCTCTCTCTCTCATCTTATCCCAGTAGTAAAGCGTGCGGTCGGTTTGGGATCGATCCCCGTCGATGGGCCCATTCGGCTATTTCTCGCTCCAGCCAGTGCCGTGGTATGTGCTATCCTGTCTATGGGATGGTGCATATAAAAAAAAGACCCTTTGCTGCTAATCGAAAAAAAGTAGTCGGTGAAATGACAGCAGGTTTCCTCTCTCAATATCTGTGTGGTCCTTAACCATATGTCCGATGCCATATAACCGTAAATAAAATGTGTTGAGTGCATCGTTAAATAAACCATTTCCTTCCTTCCTCTCTCCATCCTCCTCATATAGTATTTGGGGGTGCCAAGGACATGATAAACACTGCAGTTAAACAAAAATAAAAACAGCAGAAACATTCATAAAAGATCAAAATAAATATATATTAAGTGATGATCTACAAACGGCTCTGGTCTACACACTAAGAAATGTTTTCTATATTTAGCACCACGCGATCGACATTTATTAATATATTGGTCCATCCATTGCAGTTTCGATTATCAGGCACACATTTCGTCGTCCTGCTGTACCCAACGATCAACATATATATTAATCTATTAGTCCATCCATTGCAGTCTCGATTATCAGGCATACATTTCGTCGTCCTGCTGTACACACCGATCAACATATATATTAATCTATTAGTCCATCCATTGCAGTCTCGATTATCAGGCACACATTTCATCCTGCTGGATCCTACAATTCGGCCATTCAGTGAAAATCTGTATCTTTAAAAACCGGCCTTGGTGGTACAGTGGTTAAGTCATCAGACTACAGGCCTGTAAGTACAGGGTTCGCAGCCCGGTACCGGCTCAGTGGGTAGGCCACTACGATCTCTTCTCTCTCGCTAACAAGTAACCAACTGACCCATTTTCCTGGGCAGATAGCTGAGGTGTGTGCCCAGGACAATGTGCTTGAACCTTAATTGTATATATGCACGAAAATAAATTGAAATAAAATGTTTCTTTAAAATAATGTTTATACAATACGCGTGCAGCAAGGTGGATCCGGAGTTCAGATTTAAGCACAGAATAGTCGTAATGGATGAGCGATAGTTTGTCTGTCTGGCTCTCTTAGAGTCGGAGTACTCGAACTAGGTTTTTCCGGTATCTAAAACATCCACATAATAGACCAGTTACATCGTACTATTATTTTGTTTTTGAAATCATGTTTGTACCAAATAGCACAGAATATTCGTAATGGATGACAGGATTCAGTCACCGTTTGGCCGCTATCTAAAACATCCACATAGTAGGCGGCCATGTTCTGTGCTCTTGTGTTTTCTGTTCCTGCATTTGAACAGGTCTTTGGTTGGCCATCGATGTGTAGGTGGCGGATCACGTGTTTCCGGTGGTGTGGTGGCGTCAGAGTGCCGGATCATGTACGGGTGGTAGGACCTCATCTGAAAGTGTATGTAAACGTGACGTCATAACGGTGTTGATACACCACGGGGCAAATATACAGCAGTTTGACGCTTCAACACGAGGGGCGTGATAGAAACGGTGACGAGTGAAACCAGCACGGATCTAGTGGACAACATTTCGCGCTTCCTCT
>NC_054710.1:1234826-1249596 GCF_016097555.1 Gigantopelta aegis
GACGATTATTTAATTCGATTGCAGAACAAATAAAGTGAATGAAAAATTGTGTAAGTATGCAACATGATCTACTTTTTTTTACCGGCCTCGGTGGCGTCGTGGCAGGCCATCGGTCTACAGGCTGGTAGGTACTGGGTTCGGATCCCAGTCGAGGCATGTCTGACGCCATATAACCGTAAATAACATGTGTTGAGTGCGCCGTTAAATAAAACACTTCTTTCTTTGATCTACTTTGATATTCTGCGTCTTCCGCTATAGGCCCCTACAGGTTTTTAGCCGATAGTCGATTTTTTTTTTTTTTTAAAGATATTTGAGAAATAAGAAAATCGCACCAAAATGGCGGATGACGTGGAACTGCAGGGGCGTGCGCAGAAATTTTGCAGGGAGTCTGGGGGACCCTCCCTCCCCCGAATATTTTGAAAAATTGACCCCTTCTAGGGCTATTCTGAGGTGGTTTTTGTTGGCTAGCCGAGCTGCTTTCTGACAAAAAAAAATTCGCTACTGTTTTTTGTTTTTTTGTTTTTTTTGTTTTTTTGTGTTGTTTTTTTGTTTCTAAAGTTTATGTTTAATTCAAAACGTTCTTAATGGAAGCGAAAGATGGAGAGTTGAGAAAAAGGAGGTAATTTAATGTCCTGGTAAGTGTCAATGTTATATTTATTTATACAGTTCATACTGTAAAGTCCTATGAAATCCCATAGGTGACGATGAAGAATTAATACACAACCGTCATGCGCAGAACTGCTATTCTAATAGCCTGCTAACCCACTGCCATGCGCAGTGACGTAATACAACTTCGAATTATCACAAAGGGATTATTGAGTCACAGGAATATTAGCATTTAGCAACACACGTTAACATCGTCACCTATGGGATGTAGTACAACCTGACATTTTTTTTGGAACAGTGCGCACGCATCAACTATACCTTCTCGCCTTTCGTCGTCTTAACCTGTCGCTTGTCTGTGACGTCACACTTATTGCCGCAAAGCACGATGGGAATTGGCTCATATGAATGTTTGTTTCCGTGACTGTGACTAATTTCCTGTAATGATAAAAACACCCAGCAGGTAGTATTATGACAAACAATCTCACCGTAGCTGAAAGTGGAACGTCGCTTTAACTGATCACACGTTATCTACCTTCCTAGTTTAACTGATCACGAGTTATCTACCTTCCTTGTTTAACTAAACACGAGTTACCTACCTTCCTTGTTTAACTAAACACGAGTTATCTACCTTCCTTGTTTAACTAAACACGAGTTATCTACCTTCCTTGTTTAACTGAACACTAGTTGTCTAACTTCCTTGTTTATCTGGTCATGAGTTGTCTAACTTCCCTGTTTAACTGATCACGAGTTGTCTAATTTCCTTGTTTATCTGGTCATGAATTATCTAACGTTCTTGTTTAACTGATCACGAGTTGTCTAATTTCCTTGTTTATCTGGTCATGAGTTGTATAACTTCCCCCTGCTTAACTGATCACGAGTTGTCTAACGTCCTTGTTTATCTGGCCATGAGTTGTCTACCTTCCCTGTTTAACTGATCACGAGTGGTCTAACTTACTCGCTGTATGCTGGTGATCCAGTAAGACAGATGGTGGAAGGATGCCATGTTGGTGACGTCATACACAAGAACAATCCCCTGAAAAACAAAACAACGTGCTTACAAAAATGCAATCAAAGGAAAACTCAACAGAAAAGAAAATAAAGTAAAAAAAGAACCCTACATTATACAAAAGAAAATGTAATTCCCCCCCCCCCCCCCCCCCCAACAACAACAACAACACACAACAAACCAAACTAATTTGTACTTGTAAACTAAACACAATAATACTCGAAACACAAGTTAAAACTAACCTGTATTGATTAGTATTTATTGCACACATAATAAGTCTCGTATATAACTAACCTGGACTCCTCTGTATTGCAGCCTCGTTATGGATCTAAATCGTTCCTGGCCAGCTGTGTCCCTAAAAGTAGATAAGGGAAACCTGATGTCCCAAAATTATTCATTAACTTTTCCTTGAAAACGCAAACATTATACCTTAAATTTAAATAAAATCATGATTAGAAGATATGGACGATATTGAAGTAGTTGAATGAAGTAATTTAAATGAAATCAAAAGGAGAGAAATGAAGTAATTTAAATGAAATCAAAAGGAGAGAAATGAAGTAATTTAAATGAAATCAAGTGAAGAGAAATGAAGTAATTTAAATGATATCAAGAGAAGAGAAATGAAGTAATTTAAATGAAATCAAGAGGAGAGAAATGAAGTAATTTAAATGAAATCAAGTGAAGAGAAATGAAGTAATTTAAATGAAATCAAGAGGAGAGAAATGAAGTAATTTAAATGAAATCAAGTGAAGAGAAATTAAGTAATTTAAATGAAACCAAGAGGAGAGAAATGAAGTAATTTAAATGGTATCAAGAGAAGAGAAATGAAGTAATTTAAATGAAACCAAGAGAAGAGAAATGAAGTAATTTAAATGAAATCAAGTGAAGAGAAATGAAGTAATTTAAATGAAATCAAGTGAAGAGAAATGAAGTAATTTAAATGATATCAAGAGAAGAGAAATGAAGTAATTTAAATGAAATCAAGAAGGGAGAAATTAAGCAATTTAAATCAAATCAAGAGGAGAGAAATGAAGTAATTTAAATTAAATCAAGAGGAGAGAAATGAGGCAATTTAAATGAAATCAAGAGGAGAGAAATGAAGTATCAAGAGGAGAGAAATGAAGCAATTTAAATCAAATCAAGAGGAGAGAAATGAAGTAATTTAAATTAAATCAAGAAGGGAGAAATTAAGCAATTTAAATCAAATCAAGAGGAGAGAAATGAAGTAATTTAAATTAAATCAAGAGGAGAGAAATGAGGCAATTTAAATGAAATCAAGAGGAGAGAAATGAAGTATCAAGAGGAGAGAAATGAAGCAATTTAAATCAAATCAAGAGGAGAGAAATGAAGTAATTTAAATTAAATCAAGAGGAGAGAAATGAGGCAATTTAAATGAAATCAAGAGGAGAGAAATGAAGTATCAAGAGGAGAGAAATGAAGCAATTTAAATGAACTCAAGAGGAGAGAAATGAAGTAATTTAAATGAAATCAAGAGAAGAGAAATGAAGTAATTTAAATGAAATCAAGAAGAGAGAAATGAAGATATTTAAGTGAAATCAAGAGGAGAGAAATGAAGTAATTTAAATGAAATCAAGAGGAGAGAAATGAAGTAATTTAAATGAAATCAAGTGGATATCGACGATATTGAAGTAGCTGAATGAAATAAAATGAAACTGGAACTGGATGATTCCACGTAAAGTGTCCCCGAATTTAAGATACTTCTATTATTAAGGACAACGACCTGACTTCACTGGTTGTAATCCCTAACAGCGGGAAAGTCTTAATAGCGGATTATTTCTCCAACAAAAATAATATGGAAATATTCCGGTCTTTAAAATATTGGTCTTTATAACGGAGTGGTAAAAAATCCGGGGTGGTCGTTAGGTAGGGTTTCACTGTATAGTTAATTTACACAATCACTTTAAAACAATTTCTGAAGCAAAGGGAACAAAACTAATGACATATTGTGAAAAAGAAGTTTGTTTTGTTTAATGACACCACTAAAAGACACTGATTTATTAATCATCGACTATTGGATGTCAAACATTTGGTAATTTTGATATATAGTCTTAAAGAGGAAACTCGCTACATTTTTTTTTCATTAGCAAGGTACATTCTATATGCACCATCCCACAGACAGGATAGTACATACCACGGCCTTTGTTACACCAGTTGTGAAGCACTGGCTGGAGCGAGAAGTAGCCCTATGGGTCCACCGACGGGGATCGATCCCAAACCGACCGCGCATCAAGCGAGCGCTTTAGCACTGGGCTACATCCCGCCCCCGCTGATTACAGTTGCTTATCATCCTATTTAACCTTAATTGGATATAAGCATGAAAATAAGTTGAAATGAAATGTATGTTAGGGTTTTTTTTGGCTCAGAAATAAATACGTTGAAGTAGAAGTATGAAAAAAGGCGTTCCCTGTGGGGCGGACTATAGGTAGTACTCCACCAAATAGCATCTCGGCTGGGTTAAAGTTAATGGACGAGTTAAAGCCGTGAGTCCTGCCATTGGTGATAAATGTGACAGAGGTTGCTTTGCATCAAGTACAGTTTTATGTAGGTAATAAATGCATGCAATTTTATTTTGTGCAGTACCAGTGTGTCAGGCACACTTGTGCTTGAAACATACACGACGTGCCTGTAAAACTAAGCACTACCATTTTGTGCGGAATTGACGGGGCTTGTAACAACATCCTGTTATCTCGAAAATGAGCCATGAAAGGTGCCATTTAACTCAGTCACTACTTTGGGTGAGGTGTTGTAGTATTCATATCTATGGTTCATATTTTGGTTGATACATTGTGTATAGTAGTTTTAGGCCAATATCTTAACACGTAACACTGGATTTTAATTGGTAAAATCCAACCTATAGTAAACTGGTCTTACACCGAGACTGAACGAGCGATGGAAGTGTTAGACTTGCATCACGTCTGAATGACAACATATGTATACTAGACTTGCCAAAGTCAGAACCACTTACCAAATGACTAGCTCTATGAGCGTGCCGTCAACTTCAAATATCTTCTTGACGAAATCAACACCTGCGAACAGAAAAACAAACAATGTCCCACTGTTACTGATGTCATCGAAGTCACCCCAAGCTTCAAACTAACACACCCGTGTCGGTGAAAAAAATCGCTCACAGAGCGGACGCGGACAAGGAGCGGATCAGTGGATGATTCGCAACGTCTTTCATATGTTGGCACTTACCCCCCCCCTCTCCGCCCCCCGATCTCTCGGTCACTTACCCCCCCCCCCTCCGCCCCCAGTCTCTCGGCCACTTACCCATCCCCTCCCCATTCCCGGTCTCTCTACCTCGACTGGTTTTCTAAGTTTGCTCGCATCTGTGATCATTACCAGTTCTAAAAATTGCTATTCTGTCTTACTGACTTACTGGTAATGAGATAAACCCTTTGATAAAAACACTCGTGTTTATTCTACTCAAAAACGATAACTCTACAGAAATAAACAAAAGAAAGAAATGTTTTATTTAACGACGCACTCAACACATTATATTTGCGGTTATATGGTGTCAGACATATGGTTAAGGACCACACAGATATTGAGATTGGGCTACTCTTTTCGATTAGCAGCAAGGTATCTTTCATATGCACCATCCCACAGACAGGGTAGTACATACCACGGCCTTTAATATACCAGTCGTGGTGCACTGGCTGGGACGAGAAATAGCCCAATGGGCCCACCGACGGGGATCGATCCCACATCGACCACGCATCGAGCGAGCGCTTTACCACTGGGCTACGCCCCGCCCTCTCACAAAAGTAAACAGCAGCCAACATCAGAAGAAAGCTGTGCACGTGCCAGTGCTGGAAAATATGAACAGTTGCCCGAACACACAATCACATTAAACCAACCCTTCACAGGCCTCCCTAAATGTGCCTCTTACGTCAATTATTACACTGGTTTTATTTCCTAGTACTGAGCACGTACGCTTAGCAGTGTTTTCATGACGTCATTAAACGTGATATAGAGAATAATACATGAGTGGCAGTTAGATACCATTTATCTTAGAACGAGTTGTTTTAAAATGTATCTAACGAGCGAAAGCGAGTTTGATAGACTATTAAGCAACGAGTTTTAAGATAGATGGTATATAACGGACACGAATGTATTGTTCTCTTTCTTACATATCCTCAAAAACCAGGTTTTAAGAAAAATTTAATATCTTTTTTGACTAAAGGTTATTTACTGCCCTTGCACTTATGCGTCACAGACAAATGCTTATCAGGTTAACTATACGCCACAGTGTAATCGATTTCGATCGTGCTGGTTAGTTTCATTCGATGTATGGCATTGGTGCCTGGTCATCACCTAGGAGCAGGCAGTCTATACGTCTTGAAATTGTTATCACACATACATGTGTAAACAAGTACGTGTTATCAAAAATAACGAATGATGTTCTCACCAACGGGTGTGTAACGACGTTCGTTTATACTTACCACCATTAACAATATAGTTGTATAACGTTGTTTGCACATATTTGAAAGAAGGGCGAGACGTAGCCCAATGGTAAAGCGCTCCCTTGATACGCGGTCGGTTTGGGATCGATCCCTGTCAGTGGGCCCATTGGGCTATTTCTCACTTCAGCCAGTGCACCACGACTGGTGTATCAAAGCCGTGGTATGTGCTATCCTGTCTACGGGATGGTGCACATAAAAGATCCCTTGTTGCTAATCGAAAAGAGTAGCCCATGAAGTGGCGACAGCGGGTTTCCTTCCTCAATATCTGTGTGGTCCGTAACCATATTTCCGACGCCATATAACCGTAAACCGAGTTCGTTTCTGCCTGATAGCAAGCTGAATATAGTAGCTCAAGTATTGTACGCCATGTTGAACACGCACCCTTTCAAAATAACGAAAACAATCTACTTGTTGAATAATCTTTAAATATAAGTACTCAATTTGTGTGTGTGTGTGTGTGTGTGTGTGTGTGTGTGTGTGTGTGTTAAAACAGAATCATCCAACTATAAGGTTAGTTGGATGCAGTATGTCAGGAACTTTCTCTCTCTCTCTCTCTCTCTCTCTCTCTCTCTCTCTCTCTCACACACACACACACACACACACACACACACACACACACACACATACACACACACTCGCGCGCGCGAGCCAACGGGCGGGCAGGTGTTCGGGTGTTTGTGTGTGTCATGCTGCATTCAACTAACCTTATAGTTTGAAGATTCTGTTTTAATTTACTAAATGATTATATTTTTCAAAATAAAATAATGTATTCAACTTGTCTTTTATCTTTAACCCGGGAGTGATGGTTATCCTACAGTCAGTACAAGGAGTACATTTATGACATCCCGTAAATGGATACCCTAAGAAGTGGCAGTTGTGCTATAGATGAGATGGCTAAAAGCGATTTTACCAAAATATCTTCTGACTCTCCCTTGTGCAGAGATATGCTTTTGATTACAGAAAACGGTTTCACATTCTATTTTAATTAAATACTAGGACTTAACCTACATTTAGTAAATATTCTTGAATATTCATGTTTGTGAATGTGTTTATGAAATAAGATCATCCGGTGCATCGATGCCTTCATCAGCAGTGAATGAATGAATGTTTAACGACACTCATCACCAGTGATGCTGGTTACTACAGTTTCGTATTGTGTAGAACATGTGCAATTAGGCAGAACACAAGACCGCGAGCATTTACAGGCCATCATAGTAAGAAGAGTCTCGGGAGCGGGTGCCCAATTGACCCAATTTATTTCCAACGGCTGTTTCTTCCCTGTTGCGTTAACTCTCCATCCTTTGCCATGTGATGTTGGAACGTTGTCGTTGGGTTTTAAACTCCTCCAGACAGCTTCTTGATAATTAGCTTGCATGGTATGTGTTCGCAAAGCATCATGACATGTTGGTAGTTGGTGAGGATCAATCTGCTACTTCTTCGCCAATAATACCAGGTGTTGAAATTTGTTGCCGGATGTTGTTGTTGTTGACGACACAGATGTCATCTGCCATTGAAATCCATGTTAAATGGCCCAACTTCAAATGAAGATTGCCAATAGAACGGGGTCTCGTTGGCACTAACAACATACACCATTGCGAACATACATTATATAAGCATTTATTTTCACTCCAAAATTGAGAACATTTCCATCTCAGAATTTTGCTATATGACCGCATCTGGCTGTAGTACCAGTCCGAACAGGTGGTTCATTAACCGATTCACTCTGGCTGTCTCTTGCGCTATACACCCATATCCCAAAATGTCTATGCACAATATTACAACATAACATGGGCAAAATACAACCAGAAGGCTTACGATTAAACTTACATATTGTTTTAATTATTTCCCAATTCCTAGAAGTGAATATGTGAACTCTCATCCAGAAGTAAACTGTGTAGTGAGACCTAAACGACGTGGAAAGGCTTCCATTTTATAGAACATACCAGCTTTCAAGTTCCATTCTACACCCAGTTGCTGGAATGAAGACTGGATTAAAGGATCTGCCATAATGAAATTCAGAGCGTTGATCTTCCCACGCCTAGCAAATGTACTGTCACTGTCACAGCCTGTGAAATTGTTCATGCCTAAGAGTGCTTTTCAAACAGAACTCCCATGTACCATCGCTATGTTGTCAATGTCAGTATACCTAACTCTAACTCTTGTTCTGCATTTCATATAGAGGGTGAATGTTATGTCTGTTCTGAAAGCGAGACAGAGCACTAAGACGTCGGTGTCATCTCAGACTATCACAACTGGCTGGAAGCCTTCTGCTGCTGCATAAGATACATGGAATATAATTCTGGAGTCTGCTTCTTGTTGACTTGACTGCAGTTCAGGAACAACCACACAGCCAGCTTCAGTGATTTGATGGCACTGCTCATCAAACGTGACATAATGTTTTACCATTTAACTTGCTGGCATTTTCTGGTTGGATACGGTCACTAGTAATGCAATTAATGAAGTTTGTTTTGTTTCGAGCGCTCACAAGACACTTTCGCAACTGGACTACTGTTTGTCTGGATGTGATATTCTTGTATTGTAGGTCACTATTTTGACCTCGCATTAGCTGTCCAAGCATTTGATAGAAGTATCCCGGTATACACCATGTCACGATGTCAATGCGTTCACTATTTGCAATTGATGCTTCATGGAGTGCTATGAACAAGATGGACGAGGACATTTCACCAAAGGTTTTGCGTTCTCCTTTTATTTTATTCACACGTGAAATTTCATCAATTATGCAAACTGAATGTCTTGGAATTGTTTCTGGCAGTGCTGCATTCTTCTGCAGAGTCTTCGCCAGAACAGATTTGCTGGTCTTGCTTAACATCCCATCAGCAGTAGCTAGACCAGGTAAGAGGGCCAAGTGGATATTCGAGAACTTTTCTCATCCCTCATTTCAATATCTCGTGTCTGTGCCATTAGGATCAAGGTACTAAACAAGTTTGTTGTTGATTTGAGCATCATTGTCTGACCATTTGTCTTGATTTTTGTTCCTATATTGGTATGTGTGAATGTTTTTAGCATAGCTTTTGGGAGAGGGTCATGGAATGTTATTGATGGAGGATCACTGTCAAGATGCTGTACCTTGACAAACATGTCATCAGCAATGTCCTTTGGAGTTAGAGTAACATTAAAGATGTTTTGTAAATCAAATGATTCTTGAAAAAGACTCATAAAATCATATATGACACCCACTATTGATGCAACTGAGTGCTCATCTTTCTTTATACACCGATTGCTCACTTCTGCCTTATGAAGATCACTCTTGCTCAAGCCCAGCATATCACGGAATATTCTAACATATCCACTCTAATATTCATCAGTCAGGTAGTACCGACTTACTGGCACTATTTCAGACTAAAACGGCAGGTTCAGCATGGTGTGTTGGTGTTCTTAGTGACAGTTTCTCCACATGTCTGATAAACTGGTATTTGCCACATGGATTTGTCAGTACTATCTGAACAGAGAATGCATCTTCGATAAAACCTTTTTGAACATCGGGATAATTTCGTGGTAGCTGAGACATCTCTGTATAATATGCAACCAAATAACGTGCATAGATCAATCTGTCATAAGTAAGCACTATGGGATGAGTGAACGTACTAAAGCCATATGTAGGTTCCAGTCACCTTCTCGCGATGCTCGTATCAGCCATGTGCCCAATTATTTTGTTCTTTGTACAATAAAATATGTTTGCAATCAATCAGCCTCAGTACAATGTCTCCTATCATGTCCATGTAGCTAACACATTGGCCGTTCTCAGAAAATGCATATACTTTGAGACGTAATAGAGAAGATGATTCAGCTGTTGATTAGCCATGGTATTTTTGAAGACATCTGGTGTTAGTTCATCATAGAAGTCTCTAATGACTTTTAGACCTGCTCTAATTGTGGCAATGTGATTTTAATGATGTTCTAGCATCAGTGGCATGAAACCTCTCCATGCCAAATGCAAGAGTGCTTCAAATAAATGAAGGGTCCACGGGAATAACATGCGATGTCACTCTTTTCACATTTTAAGATAATTGATTTTTAAAGGTTACAACTAGTAATGAAATTGTGAAATATTTATACCTAAACAAGAAGTTTTTACCAACAACAGTTACTGGCCTACCATAATTATATATTTTATTGCATTGGGTTACTGTGACCGTGACATCGTAGGTTCTTCCCGTGGACCCTTCATCTGTGTATCCTTACACCTCAGTTATATTGCTGAGCATACATAACAGCAGCTACTGAATCCCGAGGAAGCACACCAGACCTTACTTTACAACATATTAGTTTATTTTTAGGTGGGTACTTTGTAAGCAAACGTGTCTCCCCTGTAATGTCTTTGCACATCATATCCACCCCACCTCCCTCACCCCTGGGCATACTTTATGTATGTCCCTTTAATATATTAATGTACACAATTCTTACCTTAATTACAATACGCAGTTCGTTATACATCACTGAATAAGCAGGGAGGGATTTTGGGTGGAAAGGTGGTGCATTTAGTGTGAATTGGTGTTTGTCATTATTTTGGCGGGGGGGGGGGATTACAGTGGCATACAACGCTTAAGCTACTACTTCCAGCTTGCTATCAGGCAGAAATCAACTCCTGGGATGAATACCTTTCTAACGATACCAAAAAACCTTGGTCAGCTCTCTGGTACCGGTGTACCCCCTGGCCTGATGGACTAATAGGTCAAACTTGATTTGTGAGGCTAACACATTTGCTGATTCTATCATTCTTGTGACGTAGGCCTCAAACAGATAACATGTTGCACTTTAATACGCTCCATTAACCATAAGCGTACGAGGCAGGGGGAAGGGGCGGGGAGGTGGCTGGTGAGGTGACAACTCCCCCCTAGTGTTGGAGCAAAACCTCAAATTCAGGCAAAAATTATACAGATACCAGAGACCTTTTTTTAACCATGTATTTCCATCATGGAACCTTCAGAATTAGTTATAATCCATATTAAAATGCGTTCGTTTGAAACCCTGTGTAGCTGTTTGGTAGTAGGGGCCTAATGCTAATATGAATACACATTGTTATACAGATTCGGGCATTTTCGTTTAATTCGGGCAAAAATCAGTCTGACCCCCTACAAAAAATGGAAGCCGTATGCCTATGTTCACAGGAACAATATATGAAGTGTGTGTGTGAGTGGGGTGGGGGTGCAACCTCTAACGGAGGTGGGAGAGGGGACAAAAGCAAGATGTTTATCGTCTTGAAGTGTGTGTGTGATGAGCGGGGGCTGTCCTACGAAACTGATTAAAATTAAGGTTTGTTTTAACGACACCACTAGAACACATTGATTAATTAATCATCGGCTATATAGTTTTAGACAAGAAACCTGCTTTAACGACACCACTAGAACACATTGATTAATTAATCATCAGCTATATAGTTTTAGACAAGAAACCCGCTTTAACGACACCACTAGAACACATTGATTAATTAATCATCGGCTATTGGGTGTCAAACATTTGGTCATTCTAACATATAGTCTTAGACAAGACACCCACTTTAACGACACCACTAGAACACATTGATTAATTAATCATCGGCTATATAGTTTTAGACAAGAAACCTGCTTTAACGACACCACTAGAACATATTGATTAATTAATCATCGGCTATATAGTTTTAGACAAGAAACCCGCTTTAACGACACCACTAGAACATATTGATTAATTAATCATCGGCTATATAGTTTTAGAGAAGAAACCTGCTTTAACGACACCACTAGAACACATTGATTAATTAATCATCGGCTATATAGTTTTAGAGAAGAAACCTGCTTTAACGACACCACTAGAACACATTGATTAATTAATCATCGGCTATATAGTTTTAGACAAGAAACCCGCTTTAACGACACACACTATTGATTAATTAAACATATTGATTAATTAATCATCGGCTATATAGTTTTAGAGAAGAAACCCGCTTTAACGACACCACTAGAACACATTGATTAATTAATCATCGGCTATATAGTTTTAGACAAGAAACCCGCTTTAACGACACCACTAGAACACATTGATTAATTAATCATCGGCTATATAGTTTTAGAGAAGAAACCCGCTTTAACGACACCACTAGAACACATTGATTAATTAATCATCGGCTGTATAGTTTTAGACAAGAAACCCGCTTTAACGACACCACTAGAACACATTGATTAATTAATCATCGGCTATATAGTTTTAGACAAGAAACCTGCTTTAACGACACCACTAGAACACATTGATTAATTAATCATCGGCTGTATAGTTTTAGACAAGAAACCTGCTTTAACGACACCACTAGAACACATTGATTAATTAATCATCGGCTATATAGTTTTAGACAAGAAACCTGCTTTAACGACACCACTAGAACACATTGATTAATTAATCATCGGCTATTGGATGTAAAACATTTGGTAATTTTCACATAGTCATAGATAGGAAACCCGCTAATTGTTTTTCATTAGTAGCAAGGGATCTTTTATATGCAACATCCCACAGACAGGATAGCACATACCACAGCCTTTAATATACCAGTCGTGGTGCACCGGCAAGAACAAAAAATCGCCCAATTGCTTCACCGACGGGGATCGATCCTAGACAGATACACCCCCTCCCCTCCCCCCGGTCTCTCGGCCACTTACCCCTCCCCTCCCCATCCCCGGTCAGGGATCGATCCTAGACAGATGGCGCATCAGCAGAACACTTTATCACCGAAATACGTTCCGCCCTGACATTAATATAATGTGACATATAACACACACATACATACACACACACACACACACACACACACACACACACACACACACACACACACACATACACACACACACGTGCGCACGCACCTACATATTATCTTAGTTGTCGCCAGCTGGTTTCTTTAATTTCATTGGTCAATACTGTTCAGGAATTTAGCTAAAAACTCTTTTCGCTTCCGGTGAAGTTTCCGCTGCTGGCGATAATAACGAGAGTTTAGCTATTGATCCGAAGTCGTGTCATGGTGTTCTCCCAGCTACAGTACCAGGTATTTGAAACGACGCCTTTGTCAACACTGGAATCTGTGTGTGTTTCGACGTTTCGTGACGAGGGGCGGAGTGTAGATTGTGGCGGCCATCAAAATACTTCATGCATGAACATAATATGATACAATGACGTATAAAAAAGGAAGAAAGTAAAGTTTGTTTTTATTTAACGACGCTACTAGAGCACATTGATTTTTTTTATCTTATCATCAGCTATTGGACGTCAAACATATAGTCATTCTGACACTGAGTTTTTTTAGAGGAAACTCGCTGTCGCCACATTGGCTACTCTTTTACGACAGGCAGCAAGGGATCGTTTATTTGCGCTTCCCACAGTCAGGATAGCACAAACCATGGCCTTTGTTGAACCAATTATGGATCACTGATCGGTGCAAGTGGTTTACACCTACCCATTGAGCCTTGCGGAGCACTCACTCAGGGTTTGGAGTCGGTATCTGGATTAAAAATCCCATGCCTCGACTGGGATCCGAACCCAGTACCTACCAGCCTGTAGACCGATGGCCTAACCACGACGCCACCGAGACCGGTAAAAAAGGAAGAACATCACATCTGGCAGAAAAGACTTCATACAATGGAAAAATTACTGCCTGTTACGCTCCATTATACCAGCCTCGGTAGCGTCGTGGTTAGGCCATCCCTAACCCAAAAACTATCTCTAACCCTAACACTAAAAAAGGTAAACCTTAAAAAAAAAACCCACCCTAAAACGCCAAAACCCTAAAACCCTAAGCTTAACAATAAGGAGGGTAACCGGCTGATATGTTACCCATAAAATATACATAAAATCCAATATACATTGAAAATACTAAAATTCTGTTTGAGCGGGGAGGAGGGAGGTCTCGAACCTGCAATCTCCTACTCGCCTGGCCTTAGTGTACAGCGTCTCTATGAGTTGTTCTGGTATTCATTATCCAGGTCAAGGCCAGCAGGCAACAAGGAGTGTGTGACCAGAACAGAACGTTTGATTAGATATCAGAGCGAAAATACACCTGTCAGTGTACGGGTCAGTCGGGCAGTGTGACCACTACACAAACCTGTGTCTGACTGACCACTGTCCGAGATAGACAGTGCACGATGTCTGACCACTACACAAATCCGGCTGACTGACCAGTCCGAGATAGACAGTGGACGATGTTTGACCACTACACAAAGCTGGGTCTGACTGACCAGTCCGAGATAGGAAGTGGACGATGTGTGACCACTACACAAACATGTCTCTGACAAACCACAGTCCGAGATAGATCGTGCACGATGTCAATCTAATTAAAATTAGCTCCACTATTACATGTGAATCTAACAGCAGCCCGTTGGAGCTCATGTCCAGTTGACCTTTCATTCGACCAATCAAAACCTTACTTGCAAAATCATGCCAGTGATTTGAAAATAATTTGAAAACATTCGGGATTATGCCGAGGGTATACGAAATTATTCAGGTGAATTACGAAGTATGCCGGAAACTAATTTCAATATAAAATTTTATATAAAATTCGTTCCAAGACGAAAAAACCCAAACAGTGATGGTATAGCCATAAACTCTGTTTATACTGGTATACAATCCAGGTGTTTATTACTACACTTTTCCTCCCTGTTTTTTTCTTGTTAAGAGCCCCAAAAGTTCCCTA
>NC_054710.1:1249796-1274638 GCF_016097555.1 Gigantopelta aegis
TGTGTAATATTAGCCAGATATTTATAGTATTATTAACCCAAGTATTTTATTATACTTAAAGCCACAAAAGTACAAAAGACTTCATTGTGCAGCTAGAATGTTTCATGTTGTCAGGAGTCTGTTAGTATTGCAGTCCAGGTTTAGCTGGGTTTAAATGTGCTTTTAGTGGCTGTGGCTAGTGGGATGGATTTCTCACTCGGTCAAAAGCTCACAATAATATAGTTAAAGGGACAGACCCTAGTTTTTTAAACACCGAGGCATATTTTTCACCTAAACCCTAGTTTCAATCCATAACAATGGACACTAAGTTTGGTTAATTTACAAACATGCAACAAATTTGGATAAAAGGATACAATAGTCTGTGATGTATGTGACCTGGACTGGAGATGGTGGTTAGCTGACCTGACAGGTAACCGATGTATTGTGACCTGGACTGCAGAGTGGTTAGCTGACCTGAGAGGTAACCAATGTATTGTGACCTGGACTAGAGAGAGTGGTTAGTTGACCTGACAGGTAACTGATATATTGTGACCTGGACTGGAGAGTGGTTAGCTGACCTGACAGGCAACCGATGTATTGTGACCTGGACTGGAGAGTGTGGTTAGTTGACCTGGCAGGTAACTCATGTATCGTGATCTGGACTGGAGAGAGGTTAGCTGACCTGACAGGTAACCGATGTATTGTGACCTGGACTGGAGAGAGTGGTTAGTTGACCTGGCAGGTAACTGATGTATTATGATCTGGACTGGAGTGTGGTTAGCCAACCTGACAGGTAACCGATGTATTGTGACCTGGACTGGAGAGTGGTTAGTTGACCTGACAGGTAACTGATATATTGTGACCTGGACTGGAGAGAGTGGTTAGTTGACCTGGCAGGTAACTGATGTATTATGATCTGGACTGGAGTGTGGTTAGCCGACCTGACAGGTAACCGATGTATTGTGACCTGGACTGGAGAGTGGTTAGTTGACCTGACAGGTAACCGATGTATTGTGACCTGGACTGGAGAGTGGTTAGTTGACCTGACAGGTAACTGATATATTGTGACCTGGACTGGAGAGAGTGGTTAGTTGACCTGGCAGGTAACTGATGTATTGTGACCTGGACTGGAGAGAGTGGTTAGTTGACCTGGCAGGTAACTTATGTATTGTGATCTGGACTGGAGAGTGGTTAGCTGACCTGACAGGTAACCGATGTATTGTGACCTGGACTGGAGAGAGTGGTTAGTTGACCTGACAGGTAACTGATATATTGTGACCTGGACTGGAGAGAGTGGTTAGTTGACCTGACAGGTAACCGATGTATTGTGACCTGGACTGGAGAGAGTGGTTAGTTGACCTGACAGGTAACTGATGTATTTGATACTTTGCACTGTGATAATGTTTACTTTGCACTGTGATAATGTTTACTTTGCACTGTGATACTTTTTTGCATTAAAAAACCTGTAGACTATGGTCCTTTTTTAGTTACTATGTGCTATGTCCATGATGTTAAAGTTAAAGTTTGCTTTGTTTAACAACACCACTAGAGCACATTGATTTAACAATCATTGGCTATTAGAAGTCAAACACTTGGTCATTTTAACATTTTGTCTTACCGAGGTGGTTCGATCCTGTGACACAAACACCTCAAGCATATATTGGCAGTGATATATCTCATTAACTAGATCAGTATACTTTAACATAAAGGCAGGAGATTTGTTTTGATTTTTTTTCTCACTAAAGTGCCAAAATGTACATGTATAGTTGGTGAATATATATTGAAATTGGTAAAACATACTTTATGATTTTACAAATGGTTTGGCAAAAAAACCTGGCTAACCCAGATACTATATACTAACCTTTCAACTGTCCAACTACATCCCACTGATAACCAACATACATGTACTAACCTTTCAACTGTCCAACTACGTCCTACTGATATCCAACATACTAACCTTTCAACTGTCCAACTACGTCCCACTGATAACCAACATACTAACCTTACCTTTCAACTGTCCAACTACGTCCCACTAATAACCAACATACTAACCTATCAACTGTCCAACTACGTCCCACTGATAACCAACATACTAACCTTACCTTTCACCTGTCCAACTACGTCCCACTGATAACCAACATACTAACCTTACCTTTCAACTGTCCAACTATGTCCCACTGATAACCAACATACTAACCTTTCAACTGTCCAACTACATCCCACTGATAACCAACATACTAACCTATCAACTGTCCAACTACGTCCCACTGATAACCAACATACTAACCTTACCTTTCAACTGTCCAACTACGTCCCACTGATAACCAACATACTAACCTTTCAACTGTCCAACTACGTCCCACTGATAACCAACATACTAACCTTACATTTCAACTGTCCAACTACGTCCCACTGATAACCAACATACTAACCTTACCTTTCAACTGTCGAACTACATCCCACTGATAACCAACATACTAACCTTTCAACTGTCCAACTACGTCCCACTGATAACCAACATACTAACCTGTCAACTGTCCAACTACGTCCCACTGATAACCAACATACTAACCTTACCTTTCAACTGTCCAACTACGTCCCACTGATAACCAACATACTAACCTGTCAACTGTCCAACTACGTCCCACTGATAACCAACATACTAACCTTACCTTTCAACTGTCCAACTACGTCCCACTGATAACCAACATACTAACCTTTCAACTGTCCAACTACGTCCCACTGATAACCAACATACTAACCTTACATTTCAACTGTCCAACTACGTCCCACTGATAACCAACATACTAACCTTACCTTTCAACTGTCGAACTACATCCCACTGATAACCAACATACTAACCTTTCAACTGTCCAACTACGTCCCACTGATAACCAACATACTAACCTGTCAACTGTCCAACTACGTCCCACTGATAACCAACATACTAACCTTACCTTTCAACTGTCCAACTACGTCCCACTGATAACCAACATACTAACCTGTCAACTGTCCAACTACGTCCCACTGATAACCAACATACTAACCTTTCAACTGTCCAACTACATCCCACTGATAACCAACATACTAACCTTTCAACTGTCTAACTACGTCCCACTGATAACAAACATACTAACCTTACCTTTCAACTGTCCAACTACGTCCCACTGATAACCAACATACTAACCTGTCAACTGTCCAACTATGTCCCACTGATAACCAACATACTAACCTTTCAACTGTCCAACTACATCCCACTGATAACCAACATACTAACCTTTCAACTGTCTAACTACGTCCCACTGATAACCAACATACTAACCTTTCAACTGTCCAACTATGTCCCACTGATAACAAACATACTAACCTTACCTTTCAACTGTCCAACTACGTCCCACTGATAACCAACATACTAACCTATCAACTGTCCAACTACGTCCCACTGATAACAAACATACTAACCTTACCTTTCAACTGTCCAACTACGTCCCACTGATAACCAACATACTAACCTTTCAACTGTCTAACTACGTCCCACTGATAACCAACATACTAACCTTTCAACTGTCCAACTACGTCCCACTGATAGCCAACATACTAACCTTACCTTTCAACTGTCCAACTACGTCCCACTAATAACCAACATACTAACCTATCAACTGTCCAACTACATCCCACTAATAACCAACATACTAACCTATCAACTGTCCAACTACGTCCCACTGATAACCAATACACTAACCTTACCTTTCAACTGTCCAACTATGTCTCACTGATAACCAATATACTAACCTTTCAACTGTCCAACTACGTCTCACTGATAACCAACATACTAACCTTTCAACTGTCCAACTACGTCCCACTGATAACCAACATACTAACCTTACCTTTCAACTGTCCAACTACGTCCCACTGATAACCAACATACTAACCTTTCAACTGTCAAACTACATCCCACTGATAACCAACATACTAACCTTTCAACTGTCCAACTACGTCCCACTGATAACCAACATACTAACCTTACCTTTCAACTGTCCAACTACGTCCCACTGATAACCAACATACTAACCTTTCAACTGTCCAACTATGTCCCACTGATAACCAACATACTAACCTGTCAACTGTCCAACTACATCCCACTGATAACCAACATATTAACCTTACCTTTCAACTGTCCAACTAATAACCAACATACTAACCTTTCAACTGTACAACTACGTCCCACTGATAACCAACATACTAACCTGTCAACTGTCCAACTACGTCCCACTGATAACCAACATACTAACCTTACCTTTCAACTGTCCAACTACGTCCCACTGATAACCAATATACTAACCTTACCTTTCAACTGTCCAACTACATCCCACTGATAACCAACATACTAACCTGTCAACTGTCCAACTACGTCCCACTGATAACCAACATACTAACCTTACCTTTCAACTGTCCAACTACGTCCCACTGATAACCAATATACTAACCTTACCTTTCAACTGTCCAACTACATCCCACTGATAACCAACATACTAACCTGTCAACTGTCCAACTACGTCCCACTGATAACCAACATACTAACCTGTCAACTGTCCAACTACGTCCCACTGATAACAACATACTAACATTTCAACTGTCCAACTACGTCCCACTGATAACCAACATACTAACCTGTCAACTGTCCAACTACGTCCCACTGATAACCAACATACTAACCTGTCAACTGTCCAACTACGTCCCACTGATAACCAACACAATCAGCAGAGTCATCAAGCTCCAGCTCCAGCGTCTTGTGTTTAGAGATCTGACTAACAGGCTGAAGTTTTTCACTGTTTGCCGGAGCAGAGTACTTGTAGTTCAATGAAAGGAAGAAATGTTTTACTGAACAACACACTCAACACATTTTAGGGGCGGGATATATCCCAGTGATAAAGCATTCACTTGATGCGCATACAGTCTAGGATCAATCCCCGTTGGTGGACCCATTGGGCTATTTCTCACTCCAGCCAGTGCACCACGACTGTTATCCCAGAGGCTGTGGTATGTGCTATCCTGTCTGTGGGATGGTGTAACTAATAGACCCATTGGGCTATTTCTCACTCCAGCCAGTGCACCACGACTGTTATCCCAGAGGCTGTGGTATGTGCTATCCTGTCTGTGGGATGGTGTAACTAATAGACCCATTGGGCTATTTCTCACTCCAGCCAGTGCACCACGACTGTTATCCCAAAGGCTGTGGTATGTGCTATCCTGTCTGTGGGATGGTGTAACTAATAGACCCATTGCTACTAATGGAAAAGTAAGTTTCCTCTCTAAGACTATATTTTAAAAGTTACCAAATATTTGACATCCAATAGCAGATGATTGATAAATCAGTATGCTCTAGTGGTGTCGTTAAACAAAACAAATTTTAACTTTAAATACATTTTATCTACGGTTATATGCTGTCAGAAATATGGTTAAAAACCTTAGATAATCAGAGGAAATCGGCTGCCACCAATTAATGGGCTACTCTTTTTGATTAGCAGCAAGTAATCTTCTAGATGCACCATTGCATAGACAGGATAGTACACAGCATTTTTACATCAGTTGCGGAGCAATGGCTGGAATGAGGAATAGTCTAATGGGCCTATTGATGGGAACTGATCCAAAACTGACTAAAACTAAAATGTGTCTTTTATTGTGTGTGTGGTTACATATGGAACTTAACAGATGTTGACGGCAGTATCTACAATACAATTAAGGCTATGTGATGTATTAAGCAGCAATATTATATAGACCGGCTTCAGAATGAGCCAAGTGTAGAGGGGATGATTTCCGCGATCACGGAAAAACGGACAGAATCGCGGAATTTAGTAACTGAAATGGAATTCTTGCTTTTTTAAATACAACCTTCAAAAGTTGTATTTCTGGTAGCACCATTATAAATCTTTTTGGTAATTTTAAGATTCAGTATTTATAATATACATATAGTGTTTTTGTATGCCAACTTTTGTGGAGCACACTGTATGCCTAAACACTTTCAGAACCGTTCATTCTCGGAAGTTACGTTTAATTGCCGTAAGCTTGCAACAAAGCATGTGACTGTTTACCCGTGTCACTTTACACAGTGTTAATAGTCCATCAGGCCAGGGGGTCCACCGGTACCAGAGAGCTGACCAAGGTTTTTTGGTATCGTTAGAAAGGTATTCATCCCAGGAATTCATTTCTGCCTGATAGCAAGCTGGAAGTAGTAGCTTAAGTGTTGTATGCCACTGTAATCCCCCCCACCCCCCACCCCCCCCCCCCCCCCCCGCGCCAAAATAATAACAAACACCAATTCACCACCTTTCCACCCAAAATCCCTCCCTGCTTATTCAGTGATATAAAATGAACTGTGTATTGTAATTAAGGTAAGAATTGCGTACATTAATATACTAAGGGAACATATATAAGGTATGCCCAGGGGTGAGGGAGGTGGGGTGGATATGATGTGCAAAGACATTACAGGGGAGACACGTTTGCTTACAAAGTACCCACCTAAAAATAAACTAATATGTTGTAAAGTAAGGTCTGGTGTGCTTCCTCGGGATTCAGTAGCTGCTGTTATGGATGCTCAGCAATATAACTGAGGTGTAAGGATACACAGATGAAGGGTACACGGGAAGAACCTACGATGTCACGGTCACAGTAACCCAATGCAATAAAATATATAATTATGGTAGGCCAGTAACTGTTGTTGGTAAAAACTTCTTGTTTAGGTATAAATATTTCACAATTTCATTACTAGTTGTAAACTTTAAAAATCAATTATCTTAAAATGTGAAAAGAGTGACATCGCATGTTATTCCCGTGGACCCTTCATTTATTTGAAGCACTCATGCATTTCCTGCCACTGATTCTAGAACATCATTGAAATCACATTGCCACAATTAGAGCAGGTCTAAAAGTCATTAGAGACTTCTATGATGAACTATATGTCTTCAAAAATACCATGGCTAATCAACAGCTGAATCATCTTCTCTATTACGTCTCAAAGTATATGCATTTTCTGAGAACGGCCAATGGGTTAGCTACATGGACATGATAGGAGACATTGTACTGAGGCTGATTGATTGCAAACATATTTTATTGTACAAAGAACAAAATAATTGGGCACATGGCTGATACGAGCATCGCGAGAAGGTGACTGGAACCTACATATGGCTTTAGTACGTTCACTCATCCCATAGTGCTTACTTATGACAGATTGATCTATGCACGTTATTTGGTTGCATATTATACAGAGATGTCTCAGCTACCACGAAATTATTCCGATGTTCAAAAACGTTTTATCGAAGGTGCATTCTCTGTTCAGATAGTACTGACAAATCCATGTGGAAAATACCAGTTTATCAGACATGTGGAGAAACTGTCACTAAGAACACCAACACACCATGCTGAACCTGCCGTTTTAGTCTGAAATAGTGCCAGTAAGTCGGGACTACCTGACTGATGAATATCGGTGTATAAAGAAAGATGAGCACTCAGTTGCATCAATAGTGGGTCATATATGATTTTATGAGTCTTTTTTAAGAATCATTTGATTTACAAAACATCTTTAATGTTACTCTAACTTCAAAGGACATTGCTGATGACATATCTGTCACGGTACAGCATCTTGCCAGTGATCCTCCATCAGTAACATTCCATGACCCTCTCCCAAAAGCTATGCTAAAAACATTCACACATACCAATATAGGAACAAAAATCAAGACAAATGGTCAGACAATGATGCTCAAATCAACAACATACTTGTTTAGTACCTTGATCCTAATGGCACAGACACGAGATATTGAAATGAGGGATGAGAAAAGTTCTCGAATATCCTCTTGGTCCTCTTACCTGGTCTAGCTACTGCTGATGGGATGTTAAGCAAGACCAGCAAATCTGTTCTGGCGAAGACTCTGCAGAAGAATGCAGCACTGCCAGAAACAATTCCAAGACATTCAGTTTGCATAATTGATGAAATTTCACGTGTGAATAAAATAAAAGGAGAACGCAAAACCTTTGGTGAAATGTCCTCGTCCATCTTGTTCATAGCACTCCATGAAGCATCAACTGCAAATAGTGAACGCATTGACATCGTGACATGGTGTATACCGGGATACTTCTATCAAATGCTTGGACAGCTAATGCGAGGTCAAAATAGTGACCTACAATACAAGAATATCACATCCAGACAAACAGTAGTCCAGTGGCGAAAGTGTCTTGTGAGCGCTCGAAACAAAACAAACTTCATTAATTGCATTACTAGTGACCGTATCCAACCAGAAAATGCCAGCAAGTTAAATGGCAAAACACTATGTCACATTTGATGAGCAGTGCCATCAAAGCACTGAAGCTGGCTGTCCCCCAGAATTATATTCCATGTATCTTATGCAGCAGCAGAAGGCTTCCAGCCAGTTGTGATAGTCTGAGATGACACAGACATCTTAGTGCTCTGTCTCGCTTTCAAAACAGACACAACATTCACCCTCTATATGAAATGCAGAACAAGAGTTAGAGTTAGGTATACTGACATTGACAACATAGCGATGGTACATGGGAGTTCTGTTTGAAAAGCACTCTTAGGCATGAACAATTTCACAGGCTGTGACAGTGACAGTACATTTGCTGGGCGTGGGAAGATCAACGCTCTGAATTTCATTATGGCAGATCCTTTAATCCAGTCTTCATTCCAGCAACTGGGTGTAGAATGGAACTTGAAAGCTGGTATGTTCTATAAAATGGAAGCCTTTCCATGTCGTTTAGGTCTCACTACACAGTTTACTTCTGGATGAGAGTTTACATATTCACTTCTAGGAATTGGGAAATAATTAAAACAATATGTAAGTTTAATTGTAAGCCTTCTGGTTGTATTTTGCCCATGTTATGTTGTAATATTGTGCATAGACATTTTGGGATATGGGTGTATAGCGCAAGAGACAGCCGGAGTGAATCGGTTAATGAACCACCTGTTCGGACTGGTACTACAGCCAGATGCGGTCATATAGCAAAATTCTGAGATGGAAATGTTCTCAATTTTGGAGTGAAAATAAATGCTTATATAATGTATGTTCGCAATGGTGTATGTTGTTAGTGCCAACGAGACCCCGTTCTATTGGCAATCTTCATTTGAAGTTGGGCCATTTAACATGGATTTCAATGGCAGATGACATCTGTGTCGTCAACAACAACAACATCCGGCAACAAATTTCAACACCTGGTATTATTGGCCAAGAAGTAGCAGATTGATCCTCACCAACTACCAACATGTCATGATGCTTTGCGAACACATACCATGCAAGCTAATTATCAAGAAGCTGTCTGGAGGAGAAGTTTAAAAGCCAACGACAACGTTCCAACATCACATGGCAAAGGATGGAGAGTTAACGCAACAGGGAAGAAACAGCCGTTGGAAATTAATTGGGTCAATTGGGCACCCGCTCCCGAGACTCTTCTTACTATGATGGCCTGTAAATGCTCGCGGTCTTGTGTTCTGCCTAACTGCACATGTCTGTCAAATGACTTGAAATGTTCTACAAAATACGAAACTGTAGTAACCAGCATCACTGGTGATTTAAACATTTATTCATTCACTGCTGATGAAGGCATCGATGCACTGGATGATCTTATTTCATAAACACATTCACAAACATCATGAATATTCAAGAATATTTACAAAATGTAGGTTAAGTCCTAGTATTTAATTAAAATAGAATGTGAAACCGTTTTCTGTAATCAAAAGCATATCTCTGCACAAGGGAGAGTCAGAAGATATTTTGGTAAAATCGCTTTTAGCCATCTCATCTATAGCACAACTGCCACTTCTTAGGGTATCCATTTACGGGATGTTATAAATATACTCCTTGTACTGACTGTAGGATAACCATCACTCCCGGGTTAAAGATAAAAGACAAGTTGAATACATTATTTTATTTTAAAAATATAATCATTTTGTAAATTAAAACAGAATCTTCAAACTATAAGGTTAGTTGAATGCAGCATGACACACACAAACACCCGAACACCTGTCCGCCGTTGGCTCGCGCGCGCGCGAGTATGTGTGTGTGTGTGTGTGTGTGTGTGTGTGTGTGTGAGAGAGAGAGAGAGAGAAAGTTCCTGACATACTGCATCCAACTAACCTTATAGTTTGATGATTCTGTTTTAACACACACACACACACACACACACACACACACACACACACACACACACAAATTGAGTACTTATATTTAAAGATTATTCAACAAGTAGATTGTTTTCGTTATTTTGATAGGGTGTGTGTTCAACATGGCGTACAACACTTGAGCTACTGTATTCAGCTTGCTATCAGGCAGAAACGAACTCGCGATCCTGGGATGTATACCTTTCCAACGATACCAAAAAAACTTGGTCAGCTCTTTGGTACCAGTTGGCTAAAATTTTCATCTGACCTGATGGACTATAACTTGAAATATAAAAATAAACGTGTACTAATACAATTTTAGAATGTTGATTATATAATAAGATTTCTAGTACGTTCAATTTCGATATTTTTTAATAATACTTATTACGATTCGTAAGCATAACCGATTTACCCGATGCTTTCGTTGGAAAACATAATTTCATAAAACTTCGGGTATATTCGTTAATCTGTTCGGAAGCATTTCACATTTATAGTTCGTCCCATAGGGAACGCCTTTTTTCATGCTGTGGAATTTACCACGGAGGGGTTTGCAAAAAATATATCTTGGGAAATTGGGCCCCGCTGTTATTTGTGCTATAGGCACCGGTGATCCTTTTATCGGCTCTGAATATATACAGTGGGTTCAGCGTAACTGCATAGTCTCCGTGCAAATAGACTATTAGTCAATTACCCGATCTAGTCATTTACGCGAAAGGCTACTGCACATTACGGCAATCTCGTAAAATAGCCCAATCATGTATGTATACACTGGCTACACATCTTCGTTCCGTTTAATACTAAACTGGTATCCATTGCATCGGAACGAAGTAGTGTAAACAGTGTACATTTGGCCGGGCTATTTTGCAAGATTACGCTCTGCTTAAACGTTACACTTTTTTCCTTTGCATATTGCACTATCTTCTGATGTGAACAAATGGTTACATAATCCATCCGACACCTCATAATAATAATACCAAATATTCAATTAGCGTAATGGTAATGATAAAACATGACACTAATTGAACACACAAAAACAGAAAAAAAATGGAATTTGCACAAATCTAAAACGGAATGTGGCAAAATCTGAAACAGAAAATCATCCCCTCTATAAGCAGCAATATTATATAGACCGGCTTCAGAATGAGCTAAGTACCATCCGGAGAGGACATTATGTAGACCTGCTTCAGAATGAGCCAAGTACCATCCGGAGAGGACATTATGTAGACCGGCTTTTTTGTATTTCTCATCATATATATTAACAAAACAGTTTTGGTAAATGGGCTTCTGGTGGTGGGTGTGGCAAATATGGGGGTCAAAGTAGGGCCCCTCCCAAAAACAGGGTCAACTACTAATAGCACTATTGAGAGAACAGATAACTGGGAGAACCTTTCAAATGATGACAGAAGCATGAAACTTGGCACGGATGATCTCAATGGGGAGTTTGTCAAATTCAATCAATGAACCACTTAAATTTACAATATGGTGGCTATTTTATCAAGATGGCCACCCTACTTTCCTACAAATGTTCATTATTGAGAGGAATTTTAATACTTTTTTTATATTAGTAATTTTATATTATTTTTATATGTTTAGAAACATGTTGAACCTAACGTTTGATGTGTTAAAAAGACCTTTGATGGTGGAAGTGGCAAATATTGGGGGTCAGTGTATGGCAACCTCCCCAAAACATGGGCACCTACTAAAAGGAGTATTGGCAGAGCAGATAATGGAGATGACCTTTCAAATGATAACGGAGATGACCTTTCAGATGGTAATACAAGCATGAAATTTGGCACATATGATCTCTTTGAGGAGTTCCTCAAATTCAGTCAATGAGCAACTTGAAATGTCAATATGGCAATAATTTTTCAAGATGGCCACCATGTTTTTCCAACCATTGTCTGTTACTGACATGTATAATAATAACTTTGTCCAATTTTAGACATCTTGGTTACTTTTTTAAGTAATAGTATTTGAAGTAATTGAAAGTAATGCTCATATTTAGAATACTATCAGAATTAATGTTTTTATTGAAAATGGCTGCCATATTTCCAGCAAACATAGTCATCAGCTACAATAGAAGAACATAAGCTGGTACCAATATACCTTGCTCCATAAATAAATAACTTTATAATCAAACGCACACAGATGATCTCCCTGGTGTGTTCTTCAAATCCAGTCAATGAACCACTTGCATTTTCAATATGGTGGTCATTTTTAAATCCACGATAACCTACCTCGAAAATGAAATCAGAGTATGTTTATTTCCATTCTACCATGATTAAAACGTATTCAAAGTTAGAACTAGTTTTAATATGCGGCTGGAATAGGAGTGAACAGGCAGGATAGTTCCACTTTGTTTATCTGGATGATGTTGAAATGTCAACACCTGTTGACAGTATAAAAAACATAATAAATAAATACTTACAACCGTAGAACTTGGAACAAATATTTAATCTTGTCTATTTTATTAACAGATGTAAAGGAAAATCCATAAAGAAGAATAAATAACACGTTTGTTTGAAATTTAATAAATCATCCCCACACCCCTCTCAAAAGTCGACCAAGCTGCAACTTTTAATGCAGTCTTAATTCTAAAAATAACTAATCACAACGTTACTGTCCTCAATTCGAAAACATCCAGATATCCCAGCCCTTATATTTTGTGAAATATTCCAAGGCTTGAATGTATAGATCAATTTATACCAAAATATTAAAATATTTAAAAGTTTTAAAAGTAAAACAAATTTACGAAAATAGGGAATATACAAGGGCCGTTCGGGGGGGGGGGGGGGTTGGGTTCCTGAGAGGACCACCCCCACACTATATTCCATTTTCTGTTGATTTTCAGTCTCTGTATATTTAAAGATATAGAAAAATTGTTTGGGCCCTATCATTTCAAACGTTATTATTGTTACGCATGATATTCTGTCATTTTCTTTTTCATTTTGTAAGGTTGACAACAGTCCATCACTTTTTGCACCCTTGTTTTGGGATAATATGCAATAAATAAAGCATATCTTATCGTAATTTTACTTGAAATCCGTATTTCGTAAAAGGTACAATTTTTTAATCACAATATTTTCTTCAAACACGTTCAGGTGCATTAGTAATGTTCAAACAAAAAAATTCAATTAGCAATTTTGCATTGGAATTTTTCCAACATTCTTAAAACGGAAACATCATTTACCCAGTGTATGGTTATTATAATATACGTCAGTAAAGCGGCATAATTAAATCTTAGGTGGTATATCCGTGATTAATCACCTAGGATTTAAGGTAACTGGCCAATCAGAATCAAGTATTTTCCAAAGTCATGGTAGAAACATTATTTATTCCATTTTTGTGTATGCAAATGAAGTATAGTCAACCGAGCACGGCTTTTTCCGTATGATGTCATACAAGATACATGAAATCATTATTTGTAAGACACTATAGCTACATTCTGCAACATTCAAAAAGCTTTTCTAAACTTACAAATTTTGTATTGTTATAGCAAAAATAAAAGTTATTTGTATTTACTGTACTTCAACAAATGAGTTAAAGAGTATGTTTATTGAAAATCTAGTCTGAAATACTTGAGTCGAGTCAGGCTAGTGTCACATGACCTATATTTTTGGGTCAGTGATTGAAAATGTAGAGATTTATCTAGTCATCATATCTTGCCAATGTATACAGTATTTGTGGGATAAAAGGTCATTACACAACAGTTTTATATGAACATTTTGTTATCAAAACATTCATCATAAAAGCCTTTTTATTCTATTTAACATGAAAACACTGCGAATATGATAGTGTAATTTTTTTATAATAAAATTATCAAATGACTTTTTCGGTCATCTTTATACGTTTATGTCAAAATGTTCACCACCTCTGGTGTACTTTTTTTTAACCCATATGACCACGAGTCTTATATTCTCTCATCCCTAGTGTGATATTTCCACCACCTCGGGTGTACTTTTTATAGCCCATATGACCACGAGTCTTATATATTCTCTCATCTCTAGTGTGATATTTCCACCACCTCGGGTGTACTTTTTATGGCCCATATGACCACGAGTCTTATATTCTCTCATCCCTAGTGTGATATTTCCACCACCTTGGGTGTACTTTTTATGGCCCATATGACCACGAGTCTTATATATTCTCTCATCCCTAGTGTGATATTTCCACCACCTCGGGTGTACTTTTTATAGCCCATATGACCACGAGTCTTATATTCTCTCATCTCTAGTGTGATATTTCCACCACCTCACGTGTACTTTTTATAGCCCATATGACCACGAGTCTTATATTCTCTCATCTCTAGTGTGATATTTCCACCACCTCGGGTGTACTTTTTATAGCCCATATGACCACGAGTCTTATATTCTCTCATCCCTAGTGTGATATTTCCACCACCTCGGGTGTACTTTTTGTAACCCATATGACCACGAGTCTTATATATTCTCTCATCCCTAGTGTGATATTTCCACCACCTCAGGTGTACTTTTTATAGCCCATATGAGCACGAGTCTTATATATTCTCTCATCCCTAGTGTGATATTTCCACCACCTCGGGTGTACTTTTTCTAACCCATATGACCACGAGTCTTATATTCTCTCATCCCTAGTGTGATATTTCCACCACCTCGGGTGTACTTTTTATAGCCCATATGACCACGAGTCTTATATTCTCTCATCCCTAGTGTGATATTTCCACCACCTCGGGTGTACTTTTTCTAACCCATATGACCACGAGTCTTATATTCTCTCATCCCTAGTGTGATATTTCCACCACCTTGGGTGTACTTTTTATAGCCCATATGACCACGAGTCTTATATTCTCTCATCCCTAGTGTGATATTTCCACCACCTCGGGTGTACTTTTTATAGCCCATATGACCACGAGTCTTATATTCTCTCATCCCTAGTGTGATATTTCCTCCACCTCGGGTGTACTTTTTATAGCCCATATGACCACGAGTCTTATATTCTCTCATCCCTAGTGTGATATTTCCTCCACCTCGGGTGTACTTTTTTTTAACCCATATGACCACGAGTCTTATATTCTCTCATCCCTAGTGTGATATTTCCACCACCTCGGGTGTACTTTTTCTAACCCATATGACCACGAGTCTTATATTCTCTCATCCCTAGTGTGATATTTCCACCACCTCGGGTGTACTTTTTATAGCCCATATGACCACGAGTCTTATATTCTCTCATCCCTAGTGTGATATTTCCACCACCTCGGGTGTACTTTTTCTAACCCATATGACCACGAGTCTTATATTCTCTCATCCCTAGTGTGATATTTCCACCACCTCGGGTGTACTTTTTATAGCCCATATGACCACGAGTCTTATATTCTCTCATCCCTAGTGTGATATTTCCTCCACCTCGGGTGTACTTTTTTTTAACCCATATGACCACGAGTCTTATATTCTCTCATCCCTAGTGTGATATTTCCACCACCTCGGGTGTACTTTTTCTAACCCATATGACCACGAGTCTTATATTCTCTCATCCCTAGTGTGATATTTCCACCACCTCGGGTGTACTTTTTCTAACCCATATGACCACGAGTCTTATATATTCTCTCATCTCTAGTGTGATATTTCCACCACCTCGGGTGTACTTTTTATAGCCCATATGACCACGAGTCTTATATTCTCTCATCCCTAGTGTGATATTTCCACCACCTCGGGTGTACTTTTTGTAACCCATATGACCACAAGTCTTATATATTCTCTCATCCCTAGTGTGATATTTCCACCACCTCAGGTGTACTTTTTATAGCCCATATGAGCACGAGTCTTATATATTCTCTCATCCCTAGTGTGATATTTCCACCACCTCGGGTGTACTTTTTCTAACCCATATGACCACGAGTCTTATATTCTCTCATCCCTAGTGTGATATTTCCACCACCTCGGGTGTACTTTTTATAGCCCATATGACCACGAGTCTTATATTCTCTCATCCCTAGTGTGATATTTCCACCACCTCGGGTGTACTTTTTCTAACCCATATGACCACGAGTCTTATATTCTCTCATC
Organism: Gigantopelta aegis; assembly: GCF_016097555.1. Classification (NCBI taxonomy): domain Eukaryota; kingdom Metazoa; phylum Mollusca; class Gastropoda; order Neomphalida; family Peltospiridae; genus Gigantopelta; species Gigantopelta aegis. The sequence goes on from NC_054710.1 coordinate 1,265,985, forward strand.
CCTAGTGTGATATTTCCACCACCTTGGGTGTACTTTTTATAGCCCATATGACCACGAGTCTTATATTCTCTCATCCCTAGTGTGATATTTCCACCACCTCGGGTGTACTTTTTATAGCCCATATGACCACGAGTCTTATATTCTCTCATCCCTAGTGTGATATTTCCTCCACCTCGGGTGTACTTTTTATAGCCCATATGACCACGAGTCTTATATTCTCTCATCCCTAGTGTGATATTTCCTCCACCTCGGGTGTACTTTTTTTTAACCCATATGACCACAAGTCTTATATTCTCTCATCCCTAGTGTGATATTTCCACCACCTCGGGTGTACTTTTTCTAACCCATATGACCACGAGTCTTATATTCTCTCATCCCTAGTGTGATATTTCCACCACCTCGGGTGTACTTTTTATAGCCCATATGACCACGAGTCTTATATTCTCTCATCCCTAGTGTGATATTTCCACCACCTCGGGTGTACTTTTTCTAACCCATATGACCACGAGTCTTATATTCTCTCATCCCTAGTGTGATATTTCCACCACCTCAGGTGTACTTTTTATAGCCCATATGACCACGAGTCTTATATATTCTCTCATCCCTAGTGTGATATTTCCACCACCTCGGGTGTACTTTTTCTAACCCATATGACCACGAGTCTTATATATTCTCTCATCCCTAGTGTGATATTTCCACCACCTCGGGTGTACTTTTTATAGCCCATATGACCACGAGTCTTATATATTCTCTCATCCCTAGTGTGATATTTCCACCACCTCGGGTGTACTTTTTATAGCCCATATGACCACGAGTCTTATATTCTCTCATCCCTAGTGTGATATTTCCACCACCTCGGGTGTACTTTTTATAGCCCATATGACCACGAGTCTTATATTCTCTCATCCCTAGTGTGATATTTCCTCCACCTCGGGTGTACTTTTTATAGCCCGTATGACCACGAGTCTTATATTCTCTCATCCCTAGTGTGATATTTCCTCCACCTCGGGTGTACTTTTTTTTAACCCATATGACCACGAGTCATATTCTCTCATCCCTAGTGTGATATTTCCTCCACCTCGGGTGTACTTTTTATAGCCCATATGACCACAAGTCTTATATTCTCTCATCCCTAGTGTGATATTTCCTCCACCTCGGGTGTACTTTTTTTTAACCCATATGACCACAAGTCTTATATTCTCTCATCCCTAGTGTGATATTTCCACCACCTCGGGTGTACTTTTTCTAACCCATATGACCACGAGTCTTATATTCTCTCATCCCTAGTGTGATATTTCCACCACCTCGGGTGTACTTTTTCTAACCCATATGACCACGAGTCTTATATTCTCTCATCCCTAGTGTGATATTTCCACCACCTCGGGTGTACTTTTTATAGCCCATATGACCACGAGTCTTATATTCTCTCATCCCTAGTGTGATATTTCCTCCACCTCGGGTGTACTTTTTTTTAACCCATATGACCACGAGTCTTATATTCTCTCATCCCTAGTGTGATATTTCCACCACCTCGGGTGTACTTTTTCTAACCCATATGACCACGAGTCTTATATTCTCTCATCCCTAGTGTGATATTTCCACCACCTCAGGTGTACTTTTTATAGCCCATATGACCACGAGTCTTATATTCTCTCATCCCTAGTGTGATATTTCCACCACCTCGGGTGTACTTTTTATAGCCCATATGACCACGAGTCTTATATTCTCTCATCCCTAGTGTGATATTTCCTCCACCTCGGGTGTACTTTTTTTTAACCCATATGACCACGAGTCTTATATTCTCTCATCCCTAGTGTGATATTTCCACCACCTCGGGTGTACTTTTTCTAACCCATATGACCACGAGTCTTATATTCTCTCATCCCTAGTGTGATATTTCCACCACCTCGGGTGTACTTTTTATAGCCCATATGACCACGAGTCTTATATTCTCTCATCCCTAGTGTGATATTTCCACCACCTCGGGTGTACTTTTTCTAACCCATATGACCACGAGTCTTATATTCTCTCATCTCTAGTGTGATATTTCCACCACCTTGGGTGTACTTTTTATAGCCCATATGACCACGAGTCTTATATATTCTCTCATCCCTAGTGTGATATTTCCACCACCTTGGGTGTACTTTTTATAGCCCATATGACCACGAGTCTTATATATTCTCTCATCTCTAGTGTGATATTTCCACCACCTCGGGTGTACTTTTTATAGCCCATATGACCACGAGTCTTATATATTCTCTCATCCCTAGTGTGATATTTCCACCACCTCGGGTGTACTTTTTATAGCCCATATGACCACGAGTCTTATATATTCTCTCATCCCTAGTGTGATATTTCCACCACCTCGGGTGTACTTTTTATAGCCCATATGACCACAAGTCTTATATATTAATTCTCTCATCCCTAGTGTGATATTTCCACCACCTCGGGTGTACTTTTTCTAACCCATATGACCACGAGTCTTATATATTCTCTCATCTCTAGTGTGATATTTCCACCACCTCGGGTGTACTTTTTATAGCCCATATGACCACGAGTCTTATATTCTCTCATCCCTAGTGTGATATTTCCACCACCTCACGTGTACTTTTTATAGCCCATATGACCATGAGTCTTATATATTCTCTCATCCCTAGCGTGATATTTCCACCACCTCGGTTGTACTTTTTCTAACCCATATGACCACAAGTTTTTTATATTCTGTTATCCCTAGTGTGATGTTATAGACATATATTCACCAAATTCAACTATAAATCACATTTGTTTGATGTACCTGAGCATGATTGAACCTGAAGTGTATTGTTCCAATATTACACTTGTAGCTTTTTAGAAAGATACCAGATACCCTAATCATCTGCTTGAGCTCCACCTGAAATAAATATATTAGTGCCTATAACCAAGCAAGCAATTTGTTAAAAAGATACTTACTCTTTGTTAAATTTTTTATTACATACCAGTTTTATCTTACAACAGTAATACAGTTCTGATTGTGCAATAAAAAATATTTTATTGATCATATATGTGATACGAAATCTTGCATGTGTAATACGTGTTCACCCGATTGACGTCATGACCCCAGCCAGGTCAAACTCAACCCTTACTCTAGATGATAATCAGACTAAGGAATAAAGTAAAATAGTATTATGCATTTTAATTCCTGCGTTGAACATGGATGCCAAATGAAGTCATTGTGTTGCATTCCAGACATTCAACTTTTGTTTTCCCTTCATGTCTCATATCCCTATAATGTAACTGGCGGCTCAGCGTTCCATCAGTTCTATAAACTTCAACCATCTTGTTAGCTAGATAAAGTAAGTTGTGTTATTCAATTAAAATTATTTTGTTAATCATAATATAGAAAGGTGGTATGTAATAAATACGGAACCACGTACCAGTTGTTTTGTCATGCCATGTGTAATATGTGTTCATGCCATTTATTGTATTTTAGTGTAATATTTTATTGATCATATATGTGATACGAAATCTTGCATGTGTAATACGTGTTCATGCCATTTATTGCACTCACTTGTAATGCTTATATGATTCATACCACTACCCGGTCTCGTGGTACAACATTCTTGTGCACTACAAACTGGTGAAATAAATAACATGGCAAAACAACTGATATGTGGTTCTGTATATATATAAATATATGTCACGTAATATTGAAATCAAACTTTATATACAATAATAATTTAATGTAATATCAGCTAGCGCTATCTTAACTAATCGGTTATCCCATTTGGAATCACCATCAAATTTCACTGATACCGAAGTGCTAATGCCAAGACTGAGTTAATGGAGACAACAAATTATGCTCAGATTCACTACTATCAGCTGACAAGAATATTGACATCCCATTTGGAGTGGACCTGAAAGGTCACCAGTGTCGGAGAGCCATTAGCAAGCATGACATGACAACAAGATATGACAGATCAAAGCTGGCAGAGGACAGCAGATGACCCCCAGTTAAGCTGGCAACTGAATAAAAGAAGTCACAGCAGACAATACACAGACACCCACCCACAGACAGACATGGGTTGTACACGAATCAGAGACTGTCAATATTATAACTACCAGTTGTGAAATACACACACACCCACCCACAGACAGACATGGGTTGTACACGAATCAGAGACTGTCAATATTATAACTACCAGTTGTGAAATACACAGAGATCCACTCACAGACAGACATGGGTTGTACACGAATCAGAGACTGTCAATATTATAACTACCAGTTGTGAAATACACAGAGACCCACCCACAGACAGACATGGGTTGTACACGAATCAGAGACTGTCAATATTATAACTACCAGTTGTGAAATACACAGAGATCCACCCACAGACAGACATGGGTTGTACACGAACCAGAGACTGTCAATATTATAATTACCAGTTGTGAAATACACAGAGATCCACCCACAGACAGACATGGGTTGTACACGAACCAGAGACTGTCAATATTATAACTACCAGTTGTGAAATACACAGAGATCCACCCACAGACAGACATGGGTTGTACACGAACCAGAGACTGTCAATATTATAACTACCAGTTGTGAAATACACAGAGATCCACCCACAGACAGACATGGGTTGTACACGAACCAGAGACTGTCAATATTATAACTACCAGTTGTGAAATACACAGAGACCCACCCACAGACAGACATGGGCTGTACACGAACCAGAGACTGTCAATATTATAACTACCAGTTGTGAAATACACAGAGATCCACCCACAGACAGACATGGGTTGTACACAAACGAGAGACTGTCAATATTATAACTACCAGTTGTGAAATACACAGAGACCCACAGACAGACATGGGTTGTACACGAACCAGAGACTGTCAATATTATAACTACCAGTTGTGAAATACACAGAGACCCACCCACAGACAGACATGGGTTGTACACGAACCAGAGACTGTCAATATTATAACTACCAGTTGTGAAATACACAGAGACCCACCCACAGACAGACATGGGTTGTACACGAACCAGAGACTGTCAATATTATAACTACCAGTTGTGAAATACACAGAGATCCACCCACAGACAGACATGGTTTGTACACAAACGAGAGACTGTCAATATTATAACTACCAGTTGTGAAATACACAGAGACCCACAGACAGACATGGGTTGTACACGAACCAGAGACTGTCAATATTATAACTACCAGTTGTGAAATACACAGAGATCCACCCACAGACAGACATGGGTTGTACACGAACCAGAGACTGTCAATATTATAACTACCAGTTGTGAAATACACAGAGACCCACCCACAGACAGACATGGGTTGTACACGAACCAGAGCCTGTCAATATTATAACTACCAGTTGTGAAATACACAGAGATCCACCCACAGACAGACATGGGCTGTACACGAACCAGAGACTGTCAATATTATAACTACCAGTTGTGAAATACACAGAGATCCACCCACAGACAGACATGGGCTGTACACGAACCAGAGACTGTCAATATTATAACTACCAGTTGTGAAATACACAGAGATCCACCCACAGACAGACATGGGTTGTACACGAACCAGAGACTGTCAATATTATAACTACCAGTTGTGAAATACACAGAGACCCACCCACAGACAGACATGGGTTGTACACGAACCAGAGCCTGTCAATATTATAACTACCAGTTGTGAAATACACAGAGATCCACCCACAGACAGACATGGGCTGTACACGAACCAGAGACTGTCAATATTATAACTACCAGTTGTGAAATACACAGAGATCCACCCACAGACAGACATGGGTTGTACACGAACCAGAGACTGTCAATATTATAACTACCAGTTGTGAAATACACAGAGACCCACCCACAGACAGACATGGGTTGTACACGAACCAGAGCCTGTCAATATTATAACTACCAGTTGTGAAATACACAGAGATCCACCCACAGACAGACATGGGCTGTACACGAACCAGAGACTGTCAATATTATAACTACCAGTTGTGAAATACACAGAGATCCACCCACAGACAGACATGGGTTGTACACGAACCAGAGACTGTCAATATTATAACTACCAGTTGTGAAATACACAGAGACCCACCCACAGACAGACATGGGTTGTACACGAACCAGAGACTGTCAATATTATAACTACCAGTTGTGAAATACACAGAGATCCACCCACAGACAGACATGGGTTGTACACGAACCAGAGACTGTCAATATTATAACTACCAGTTGTGAAATACATAATGATGAAAAGTCATTTGTTTAATAAACCATTATACAATCCAGGTCCTTGCCAGTAGTGAAACATATATGAATACTTTTTCAGTTTTTGTAAGAAGAGACGATGATTCTCTAACATTGACTTAATTCACTCCTTTTCATAGCAATGGATAACGTGTAGCTTTGGTTTATAAGATCTAAAGATATAATTTACCAAAATATCAGTAGAAATTATTTTTACATTTATAACTTGCTCGCATTAATTTCCTGATTTACAATCAAGAATACATGGGCAGAAAAGACAAAAATAAAGTTCTGAGTGGGAAAACCCCCACAATTTACCTTCAAGAACTTGCCCGTCTCATCAGGATGTTTTGGACTCCAGAACAATCCATAAGGCTCCCCCGAGTCACTTGTTAGATACGCCTTAGAACCACGGCGACTCCTTGCAGGACCAAAGGCAAACAGTGATGCTAGTGATCTTTTCATCAGATATTCTGATGAAGAAAAGTCCTTTACACCATAGAAGCTTGATAACACGTAAAAATGTTCATCTGTAAAGAGTAAAAAGATTTTTAAAATGATAAGAACAGTTTGCGTACACAAGAGCACATTGCTTTATTAATTATCGGCTACAGGATGTCAAACATTTTATAATTGTGACAAATAGTCTTAGAGAGGAACCCACCACATTTTACTATTAGTAGCAATGTATCTTTTATATGCACCATCCGACAGACAGGATAGCACATACCACGGCCTTTGATATACCAGTCAAGGTGCACATGCTGGAACGAGAAATAGCCCAATGGGCTCACCGATGGGGATCGATCCAACCATGCTTCAAGGGAGCACTTTACCACCGGTGTAATAACCCAAAAATACCCCCCGCCAAACTATACCTGGGGGTTAAAGTGGGCTAGCCTGTTTTATACCCCTGGGTCTGGGTCTGTGTCTGTGTCTGGGTCAGGGCTAGGGCTAGGGTTTGTGTGTGTGTGTGTGCGCGCATGTGTGCACACATGTAAAAAAACATGTCTGATGGAAAATAATTGCAGTAAATTTATAGTTAACTTTCTTTCAATGTTGCACCTTACTTACACAACTTACATTAATTTGACCTAAAGGCCATGTCCCAGTATAAGGAGAATGGCACAGTGTAATATTACTGACTTACTACTCTGACCAATGATGATGATACATTTCTAGAATATTATGAAAATATTGCCAAAATTAAGGGCAAGGTTGTTTTGGGTTTTTTTAACCAGCCCACCCCATAGTATATAAAACAAAAGATCAGTTTAATGTTATGTTGAGTCAAGAAGTAAGCTTTGGATCGCTTATCTCTAAAATTATTCATAGCTCCAGATGACTTTCAAACAGCTTCTGAAAAGTCGGATGTCGGGCAGTATATAGTCCCAGGACGGAAACCTCAACTTCTGATCCTGTATGTGTGCGGCGTACGCTCGAGTGAGTGCGGAAACCTCAACTTCTGATCCTGTATGTGTGCGGCGTACGCTCGAGTGAGTGCGGAAACCTCAACTTCTGATCCTGTATGTGTGCGGCGTACGCTCGAGTGAGTGCGGAAACCTCAACTTCTGATCCTGTATGTGTGCGGCGTACGCTTGAGTGAGTGCGGAAACCTCAATTTCTGGTCCTGCAGGTGTGCGGCGTACAAGTGAGTGCGGAAACCTCAACTTCTGGTCCTGTAGATGTGTGGCGTACGAGTGAGTGCAAAACGGCAGGGAATATGAACTGGGGAATTAATGCACTGTATATGTGCCATGTACAGTCTGTTCACTTGCAGGATGTCGGGCAGTATAGTCTCAGGATGGAAACCTCAACTTCTGGTCCTGTAGGTGTGCGGCGTACGAGTGAGTGCAAAACAGCAGGGAATATGAACTGGGGAATTAATGCACTGTACATGTATATGTGCCATGTACAGTCTGTTCACTTGCATGATGTCGGGCAGTATAGTCTCAGGATGGAAACCTCAACTTCTGGTCCTGTAGATGTGTGGCGTACGAGTGAGTGCAAAACGGCAGGGAATATGAACTGGGGAATTAATGCACTGTATATGTGCTGTGTACAGTCTCTTCACTTGCAGGATTTCGGGCAGTATAGTCCAGGCCGACCAATTTTCTGGAATTTTCAGAAAAATCCTGAATTTTCACCACGTACTCGGAATTCTGGAATTGATGCCAAATATCCAGATTTTTTTTCAAATTCACTCAATTTTTAAACTTTTAAACAACTAATTACATTTATTAATAATACACTGGGGAACAACATAATATTTTATTGCTATTCTTCATTTGTTACGTACTGTTTTATAAACACAAGGGAACTGAATAAGTAAATTGCAAACAAAAATAACTTGTTAAAAATAATGTTCAATGTTGCCGACTTTTTA